>NW_020664598.1:11454359-11475911 GCF_002925995.2 Terrapene triunguis
GCAGCCCTCATGCCTCCGGACCCTGCGCCGCCAGCCGGGCACTTCCCTTCCCGGGCTCCGGGGGCGCAGGGTCCAGAGGCATGGGGGCTGCCCAAAGCCGGTAGCCCTCGGGCAGCTCGGCGCTTACAGAGCCCAGGAGTTCAGGGAGCACAGCAGCCACCGGAGCCCGGGAGGGGAAGTGCCCTGCGGGACCCGAGCGGGACGGGGGGGCTGGGGCCTGCTGCCCCCACTCCGGGGCTACCGCGGGATAGCACCAGCTGGGCAGCAGCCCAGACGCGACTGGCCAGGAGCTGGGCGCAGCGTGCGCGCTGCTGGGTCCCCGCAGCAGGCCCAGGCTCGGGGGGTTCGGGCCCGGGCGTCCGAGCCGCAGCCGCCGAGCTTGGCCATCGGCCGCTTCCTCCCCCGCGGCAGTGGGAGCTGCAGCAGCGGCTGCTCCCGAGTCCCGCTGCCCGGAGGGGAGAACAGCCGCCACCTGGCCCCGCGGGCCGCCCCCCTCCTCTCCCTACCGCCTGACTGAGTCCTGCCTGCTCGGGGCCAGGCCAGACTCTCACTCACCCTGGCCCCGCGCTTCCCCTTCGTCTCCGGGGCCTCCCTCCAGAGCTTGTGGAGGAAGGGTGTTTTGTTTTTTTTTTCCCCGCTCCCTCGCCACGCCCCCCCCCCGCCCCGATATTTGACTTGGGTGATCTGGTCACCCTACCTGCCCCCCTCATTGAAGCAGGTGTGCAGGGTTACTGCCCTGGGAACTGCAGGGCACCAGTGGGCATGGGGTTGGCTGGAGGCAGGACAGGGGCTGGCTGGAGGTAGGGGCTGGCTGCAGGCAGGGCAGGGGGCGTGGGGCTGGCTGGAGACTAGCTGGCTGCGGGCAGGGGGTGCAGGGCTGGCTGGCTGCGGGCAGGGGGTGCAGGGCTGGCTGGCTGCGGGCAGGGAGTGCAGGGCTGGCTGGAGTCAGGGGCTGGCTGCAGACAGGGCAGGGGGTGCGGGGCTGGCTGCAGATGGGCTGGCTGCGGGCAGGGGATGCAGGGCTGGCTGCAGACAGGGGCTGGCTGCAGGCAGGGCAGGGGGTGCGGGGCTGGCTGCAGGCAGGGGCTGGTGTGGGCAGGGCAGGGGGTCCGGGGCTGGTGCGGGCAGGGGGTGCAGCAGGGGCTGGCTGCGGGCAGGGGGTGCGGGTACAGGGGGTACAGCCCACCCTGTACGGTAAGTGCCCCCTCCTCTTCCCTCCCCCACCGGGGTAGCAGCAGCAGCCTGGGGCTCTGGGGGCTATTTAAAGGGTCCAGTGCTCCCCTGCTTCTACCGCCCCGGCCCTTTAAATAGCTGTGGGAGTCCTGGGGTAGCGGCGGCGGGGCTCCAGCGGCTATTTATAGGGCCAGGGTGGTAGAAGCAGGGGAGCGCTGGACCCTTTAAATAGCCCCCAGAGCCCCGCAGCCCTACCCCAGGGCTCCAGCAGTGGGGCTCTGGTGGCAATTTAAAGGGCCTGGGGCTCCAGCCCCTGCTGGGAGCCCCAGGCTCTTTAAATTGCCCGCTGGGGAAGCCAGGCCACCCCGGTACAGCGCACCGGCTCTTGCCTGTACGCCGTACCGGGGCTTGGGCGCGGGGCCCTCTTAGGGGCGGGGCCCGATTCAGGGGAATTGGTTGAATTGGCCTAAAGCCGGCCCTGCCCACAGGTAAAGTACCCGATTACTAGAACCATTAAAATGTCAAGATAATGACATTTTAAAACAGCATAACTGATAACTGCTTTCTTAGGAAAGGGCGAGGGACGGGGGAGGGGATACAACACTGCAAGAGCAACAGATCAAATGTTCTCTCTGGCTCCTTGGGGGAAGGGCCGTGTTATATATGTTAGGTTTTAAACGTATTTGTCACATAATAAAACCATTAGCTTGTGAATTAAGACTTTCAATTTTTAAATAGCCCGTGGCTCTAATGCCCTGTTTTGTTTGTGTGCTCTGTGTATGCCTTGTGTATCCGGTTATGCTTCCAAGTGGGGGGTGGGGGGAAACCCATTGGTTTTCCCACAGATTTGTAAGGAAAATGCAAGATCGTTGGGGGGAGGATGAGAAATACTCAAGTGTTCCTGGTGAAATTGCATTTCTGTCTCTGCAAATCTCCTGCTCAGTTACTGGGAAAATTAAACACGATGTTTTTACAGCATAATCACTTTTACTCCTGCAGCAGATGTTGCCCACTGCAAATGGTTCTGATGTAATCGAAGTATTTTTAATCTAATATCTTGGACTCTGAGGTAATTTCCCAGCTGCAGGACTGCAATAATTCCATATATTCTTTTCTTTAGCAGATTAACTTGGGTATGTTTTAATTTCAGGGTTTGATTGTCGCTCTCTCTCCTGTTCTTAAAAGAGAAGTGGGACTTTACGAGTAATGGAACAACTTGCTGTTTCAAGTCAGCTCTTACCTTTTTATTCATTTCCTTGCACCTCCCCACAAATTTCTCCCCCCACCATCCACCCTTGACACCCACCATCTTCCAGCTCTCAAACGACACTTCATAGCAGCAACCCTCATTCCAGCCAACAGCCAGAGATTTCACAAACACTACATTTACTTTTTTAAACTAAACAATACATGCTCGTCAATAAAGTGTTTTTGTTTAAACAGAAGAGATATAGAAAAACATGTTTGAATTTTGTAACAGAAATTTGATTTGTAGGTTTATAATAAAAAAGAAGCACTCTGGGCAAAATCCTATTCACATTAGTAATACTTCCCACTCATTTCAAGGCAATCTGAGAAAGGGAGATAGGGCCTGATACTCCTCTCACTTATATGATGAAATAAAACTGGCATTAACCCCATTAACTTTACTAGAGCTACACCTGGTTTACTTGATTTATGTGAGAGGAGAATCAGGCCCATAGATTTTATTCAGCTATACAAGTAAGTATAAGTGTTATCAATTCTTACAATTTTATTGTGAGTCTTGTGGTATTTGGTGTTTTTCTTAAAACTCCAGCTCCTGGATTTATGAGATTATGGGAGAATTTCAGCATTCATTTAAAAAAGTTTCTAGCCTTCATGGCTGCAAAGAAAAGCTTGAAAACGTGACCTGAATGCAGCCAAAACCCAGAAAGCAAACAGAAAAACCTTAAAATATATATTTTTAAAATCTAATGATTTTTAAACCATTTATGATTTTGGCAGGCCTGACATGATTTTTGAATGCTGGGGGTTGGCAATGCTGAATAAAGGGAGAAGGATTCGGCCTTTCAAAGAAGCTTGGAAGAAAGGCTGTTTATAAGTCACATTATTGCATCTCAAATGTAAGTGCAAAGAGTTTTTACTGTTCTATACATGATGATGGGATGTACAAGCATTTTACTTCTTGCATCTGAGCTGTCCTTAGAAACTAACCCAGCCATCAAACTGCTGCTGTGCCCTCACAACTAGATCCATAAAATCCATCCTAGTTCCCAGTAAGATGACATATTGCCTCTGGTTATCTCCTACTGGGAGAGGAGGAGATGTCCTTTTTTGAGTTCAGTACAGTACATGTGTATGTGAAAATGTTACCATTAGAAAACAGCCTGCAGCACACACATGGTCTTCCTGTTACCAGTGTGTTGCTATGGGCACTATTTCTGAGAAAACAATCAAAGAAACAGAACAGGAAAATACAGAAGAACGTATCAGGGGAGAAAAACAAATTACAAAGAGCCTGGACTAAATACGACATGTGCCTAGCTCCTACTGACAGTGATAGAACTGATCATGCCCACCCACAACAGAACAGAGGCATTTTCAAAAGAACCTAAATGATTTAGGACTGCAAATCCATGGGACTTGTGCTGTTAAGACACTTAAGCATGGTTTAAAATCCCATCCAGAATTCTTATTTCTAACTACTCATGCATGAACATAAAACTGTAATTGCACATCAGTTTTAAATTGTTTTATTTTTAAAAAAACCCTGTAAAATAGCATGTGTTTTCTCTTCATTATATTGTTTATGTTAATTTAGTGCACATAAAAGAAACCAGTTTCACTAAAGTTGTCTAAGTACAAGCTGAGGTAACAGCAGTGAAAACTTCCCCACACTACTCTCATCAGTGCCTCAACCCTGTTCAAGATCAACTCCCTCTAGGGGTAAGAGGGAGACTCAGTTCTCTGTCAGCCTGTTGCTGAAAAAGTACCAGCAAAGGGATCAATTGTGCTTTGTCATCAAAGAGACAAGAGATTAGTTACTTTCAAGTCTCCGGGCTGGTTTCAAACCAGCTCCCTGTCTCATTACTGCCTTCCAGTCCTTGTTAAGGTGATCCAACCTTTTAAATTCTCTCCTGGTTGAAACTAGGTGCACATGTGAAAACAACTATTTAAATTAGTTTCACCATAGAATTGAATTTGGATTTACATTAATACTCCAGGTATCTCAAAATGCCTTACCAAATAATGAATCAGATACTGGTAGTGTAACCACTTTGACAGCAAAAAGAACTATACTATCATTAACATCTCTCAGACAATCTTGGACATTAAGCCTTTTTGTTGGGTGGGGGTGGGGGGGAATATGGCCTGAACACTGGAGTTATTCCAGATTTCTTTCACAAAGTGCTTGGGAATCTTGAAAACCAACATGGAAAGCCACCAATGTGAATGGGAGAGACTTTAACACTCCATACCTGAAAAATGATGGTGCTCCACTGTAAACTCAGATTGAGAGATTGGGTCCTTGGGAGCTTTATTGAAATCAGACCATAAAACAAAAGTTTCTCTCGATGAAACAGTTCTTTTGTTGTACATGAGCAAACAAAAATAAAAACTAAACAAAACTCCCCTCCCTCAAAAAAGACCTTAAAACTGGGGACAGGGAGCAGTATTAGTTAATGATATCTAACTTCATTTACTTGACTGGGAGTAGACAAAGTTACATGCTTTGAAATAAACATGTACAATCAGCAACAGAGGGCTGTATAAACTGAAACCGCTCAGAACAAACCAGTCAGAGCTAGTTAATATAATCTGTTCTATTCACATAACCAAGCTTACTCCACCAAGGTCATGAACTTTCCTGGAAAAGCTCAAGTAATTAGCTTCAGAAGCTTACACCCTTTCTTTCTGTCTGGTTAATTTTGTCCTTAAATCAGTGCCTCTTATAGGTGGCTGCTTGCTATGTTCCTTCTGGTCACAAAGGTGAGTTGTGCTTGTTATGTCCCCGGGAAGATGCTCAAAGAGCAGTGATCAGTAGCTACAAGTTCACTCTCTCCCTTCCCCTCCTCCCCCATCTCCCCTGCTCTTTTAAAACATTTTTGGATAGATACCAACTCAAACCCTTCTTACCTGGCGAAAGAACAGTAGGTTTCCGATGAAAGGCAAAGGTGCAGGATGCCTGATACCCACCCTCTCCAGCCTGGAGAACGAAGAGGTGGAGTACCTGGGAAAGAGGTTAAATAGACAAGAAGTTAATGTTGGATGTAGTCACCATGTGGCTTTCCAGAGGAATTAGATCAAATAGAGTTCCTGGAGTAAGAGTGGGCGGAGATGCTTTCTGCAATCAGTCAAATGGCACAGTCAACGCAGCAGCATTGCTCTGCAGCTCCATTTATTAAGCACACTTGCAAAAGCTAGTGGATTGATGCCCGAGGAGCATAGAGAAAAGAGATTCTTCAACACAGCATATCTAGGCCTGGAAACTTTTGGGGCACCTGATTCTGCTCTCAGATACACCAGGGTAGATCAGAAGAAACCCCTGTGAAGTCAATGAAGGTACACTGCCATAACATAAGTGAGGTTAGAACAGGCATTTCGTTTCTGACTGGTGGCACAGGGGAGTGGTCAATTCCCTTCCCCACCACTGCCCATTTAGAGCATTGGTGCAGGAACTCAAGCTGGAATCAGCAGTGCCAGAGACAAGATACAGTCAGTATCTCAGGGGGCCGTAGCTTCTGTGCCAGATATACTGATTAACTGATTTGCCAGCTACTAGTCAGCAACGTAAAACAAGATAAAATAGGAAGAACCGAAAACCAATGGAAAAACTCCCAGGTGCATCTACAGTCAAATGCTGTGGCTGCGCATCGTAAGACACAACACTTAAAACCTTTACACCAAAATCAATTTTAAATAGGAGTGGTGTTTTTAGGTAGTGAAATCTGCCAGGGACGAACATGAACAATTGTAGTTAGCCAGATACCCGATAAAGCTTTAACCGAATAGTAACACTATAGGGACAAAGCACACTGAAGTCAATAGAACTCCTCCCACTAATCCAATGAGTTCCAACCCCCGGGCCCCAGTTCTCAGTTTAAGGATCCTCTGTGGAAGAGTCTGCTAGTCACACAATGTTCATACACTCCACTTGAAAAGCCCTAGGTGAAATATAGATGCTTTGCTCTGCTCTTAACTAAAGGACAGAAGGTGCGTGCGTGCTCCCCCATCACAAAAAAAGGATAAAAGGGAGAACAGTTGGACTCTGAAAAGACTTGTCGGAGGAAACCATCTTTTGTGTCATATCTTGATTTTTTTTTTCTCCCAGTGTCAAAGAATTCTGGGTGCTGAAATATTCCATAACTAGAAATGGGAATAGAGAGTTGGATCTCCTGGGACCAGCAAAACAAAGTGAGACTAAAGTATCTAGTTAGTGGTATTTTGTATTTTTTTATCCCCCAATGATTTCTTATAATATATCAACTTCTGCTGATTTTCCTCTGTGACGATATTTAAAAAGAAATTATTATTACAGAGTACATGTTTGATCATTTTTAGATAGCAACATTTTTTAGATGACAAGACAACCCTGTGGGAGCACAAATTCTGAATAGAAACAAACTATCTTTGGTTCATGCAAGAGCACAATTTCAATGTGACAGGGAATTGTGGAGAAAGAAAAGGGGGGAAGGCATATAAGTCCACATTTACTATATGTTTTATGTATACTATTGACTTGGGGGGGGTGGGGGACTATTTAACTGCGTTATAAATTAAGAGATTTTTATGTCAATGGCCAAGACTCTTGAAGGAAAATTGTTTTAACTTGAAAATATAATATGTTAGCTGTTTGCTTCCCACCCACCCCCAAAAAAGAGAAAAACTTATTATTTTTATTTTATTTTATTTTAAGATTTGTCTAAGCTGTGTTTTTCATTTTGGGGACTTTGATATGACATATCCTCAGTGTATAAAGTAAGGGGCAAAAACATTTTTTTAGACTAGTGTATACTTACTTTTATTTTATTGTATTGTATTTTATTGTTGATGTTTTTATTTGAAAATATAAATAGAATGATCATTAAAACACATTATATGTCACAATGTATCAGATTTGGTACTCATAGGTATCCAATCCACAATTACACTGCATTTTCTCTCAATGCTACCAAGACCACAGATCTTCATGTATTGCGAAATGAAATAAAACTGATCATACCGCATGAAGGAGATGATGTGATCAACTAATATTTAATAAAAAAAAGAGCTAATTAGCACAAACCGTGTTCAAAGTTTAGCACTGATTCTCATGAGAGCACAGGAAAGAAAATATACTGCAAGTGTGGAGACCATTCACCCCTTCATTAGCATCTCATCTTTGTCAGCCTCAGAATGTTCTGGCAGCTCCACATAACGGCCTTTTTTTCGGGGATGCAGTCGTCTTCTGATGCTCTTTGTTCCAGTTACATTTGAAGTAGATTTTCAAAAGGTATAAAAACATGATTTACAACGAGATGGTAAGCAGAGCACTAACATAGCCACGCTGAGCGCTGGCACATAATGACTCAGAAGGCAGGGTGAATGGGGAAAAAAATATTGCCATGCTCGCGCACACATATTCAGACACCCTATAATTGTAGGGCATTTCTGCTACTTTAGTTGCTTTTCCTCAGTTTTGCGGGGAAAAAACCCTGTGTGTGATGGTTGTTTTCAAACAACCTGGGAAATTACATTGCAAAAAAAGCTATATTAAAATAACATTAAGGTTGCAAAGCCAAGCACTGGAAAGCTAGGAAATCCCAGTATTAAGATTACCAGGGCAACCTTTGTTCCGCCTACTTCCGTGCATGCATAATGATATAATCTTTAATTAAACAAAGCAGGAACCATAGGGATCTTCTACACAATGGTCATCAGACGTGTGCGGGAGACCTTCAGCTCCATAGCACAGACCTTTATCACTTGAGCTAAGAAGTAACAAGTGGTGCTAGTAGGCTATTATCTTCTATGTGGATCAGATACTATAGCAGTTCTCAACCAGGGGTACGGGGCCCCCAGGGGAGCCGTGAGCAGATTTATGGAGGTCCGCCAAGCAGGATCAGTGTTCGATTCTCCGGCACCCAGGGCAGAAAGCCGAAGCCCCATCGTGTGGGGCTGAAGCCTGGGGCCCTGAACTCCACCACCCAGGGCTCAAGTCGAAGCCTGGGCAATTTAACTTCGTGGGGCCTCTGTGGCATGGGGCCCTGGGCAATTGCCCTGCTTGCTACCCCCTAATGCTGGCCCTGGTTTTTATATGCAGAAAAACAGTTGTGGCACTGGTGGGCTGTGGAGTTTTTACAGAATGTTGGGGTGCGGTGGAGCTCAGAAAGAAAAAGATTGAGAACCCCTGAGCTACTAGATGGGAATGTGATACATTTTGCCAGTGATTTACACAGCTCTTTGAGAGACATATGGGAAATCAGGATCCCTGTTCTGTTGCTGGCTCTGGGAGGGAAGAGTGGGTTAGTGGTTAGAGCAGTGGTCACAGACAGGATAGCCAAGCACATAGATCTGATACATTCATTCTGAGAGGCAGTTTGCCTAAGTGGATGAGTTTTAGATCTACCATATTAACAATGGGAATTCTATTCCCTTCTCTGCCTAAGGGCACCTTGTCACCTTCTGTTACCTTATCTATAAATAAGGGTATGGGGGAAGGAATGACAACAGTTGCCTACATCCCAGTGTAGGGACCCGCTGGGTTATGAAGTGGATAGCAATATAAACAGCATACAGAAGAAGGAGGGAGTCTGGAAAAGCTAGTCTTTAATAGACCTGCTGTACAATGCTAAGAGACCGTTCTTTACATACAGGGTACATTTATACAGATAGCAGCAGCAAGTCTCAGAGCCCAGGTTGACAGACTCTAGCTAGCAGGGCTCACCCTACAGTGCTAAAATAGCTGTGTAGATGTCATAACTTGGGCAGGAGCTCAGACTCTGAAAATTAGAGAGTGAGTCTGTTGATAATGCTGCCTGAGTTTTGGGGCACATGGTAGTGCTACCCTGAATGCTCTGCTATGGCTGCCAGGCTGTTCAATAAAGCCCTGCTGTAGATCAGCGGTTCTCAAACTGGGGGTCGGGACCCCTCAGGGGGTCACGAGGTTATTACATGGCGGGTCACGAGCAGTCAGCCTCCACCCCAAACCCCACTTTGCCTCCAGTATTTATAATGGTATTAAATATATTTTAAAGTGTTTTTAATTTATAAGGGGGGCGTCGCACTCAGAGGTTTGCTATGTGAAAGGGGTCACCAGTACAAAAGTTTGAGAACCACTTCTGTAGATGATTTGTAGCCCCTGCTAGAATTCATACCTACTATGGAGGCCCCAAGTGGGAAAAAATATGGAAAAACTGCCAATGTCTTTAAAAATAAATTTTATCTAATCTGAGATTACAATCACTAAAATGCCTCTATCATAATAATTGTACAGTTATTAAATTATGTCACTACAGGGCAGAGTTAAGGTTGTTTGAATGCCTTATCTGTATATTTCCATACTTTATCATGTTTGATTTTATTAAAGTGTAACCTTAACCCTGAATATCTTGAGGTTTGTAATGCTTGATTTGGGGATAATTACAACATCTCTGTAATGTCTTTTACCCTGAAATTACATTAACTCCATCTTAACATAGTTTTTAGTCTTGGAATAAGATATAGTGTCTGGGGCACCAGAGTAGCTACTCTGCATGCAACCATCATCAGGAAGTGCTATTCTATTACATTAACAGCTCTGAATTGCACACAGAACAGGAATGAAGGAAGAGTCAATGTACTCAGAATTTTATTTTATCATCTTTGGTTGGGGCAGTTCCCCATGTGTTCAAATGGCAGAGAAAAACAAGGGGATTCTTAGATTTCTTTAAGAAAGACAAAAGATTTTTTTGGGGGGGCGGTAGGGGAAGAAAAAACTGTGATGGTAGAAATACAGACAAGGAGGTGCGAGGGGAAAGCAAATTCAGTCAAGGGAGAAACATACCAAATATACTTCAATATTTGCAAACATATTCCAATATTTGCACATATAGTGTTATCAGCCCAAATAACTATTTTAAAATATGGTATTAAATTTTTAACAAAGTGGCAAACATCAGACGGAACCAGAGACACAAGAATAATTACAAGATCAATAAACAATTCAATAATTCCTAGAAGACATTCAAATGACTTTTGAGAGCAAGACGCCACCATTGGGTATTCAGCACAAATCTTAAAAGACAGTTAACATGCCAAGTGAATTCTTGTAGGTTGGTAATGCTGATTTAAGCTGTCTGAAATGTGAGTTTCCCTCCACAGATCAGAGTGCAAAAGAACAATAGGGAGAACAAAAGACACATACACAGCAAAGACAGAGAGGAATTAAATAATAATAATTAATAATAAGTATGATAATGCTTCTGGCCTTTAAGAGATAATAAATTAATAAACAACAGAGGTGACAATGCCCCATCAACCCCCCACTATGTGAGTACTAACAATACATTTTCTATCATTTAGTGTAAACCGTTTACATCAGAAGATACTGTTCAAGAGTCAATGACAAGGGAGGAGTATAAAAATATTGCTCAGGCATGCAGGAGTGAAATCAGGAAGGCCAAATCACATTTGGAGTTGCAACTAGCAAGGGATGTTAAGAGTAACAAGAAGGGTTTCTACAGGCATGTTAGCAACAAGAAGGTGGTCAGGGAAAGTGTGAGCCCCTTACTGAATGGGGGAGGCAACCTAGTGACAGAGGATGTGGAAAAAGCTAATGTACTCAATGCTTTTTTTTGCGTCTGTCTTCACGAACAAGGTCAGCTCCCAGATTACTGCACTGGGCAGCACAGTATGGGGAGGAGGTGACTAGCCCTCTGTGGAGAAAGAAGTGGTTCAGGACTATTTAGAAAAGCTGGACAACCACAAGTCCATGGGGCCGGATGCACTGCATCCGAGGGTGCTAAAGGAGTTGGCTGATGTGATTGCAGAGCCATTGGACATTATCTTTGAAAACTCATGGCGATTGGGGGAGGTCCTGGAATGAATGGGAAAAGGCTAATGTACTCCCATCTTTAAAAAAGGGAAGGAGGAGGATCCGTGGAACTACAGGCCAGTCAGCTTCACCTCAGTCTCTGGAAAAATCATGGAGCAGGTCCAAGGAATCAATTTTGAAGTACTTTGAGGAGAGGAAAGTGATCAGGAACAGTCAGCATGGATTCACCAAGGGCAAGTCACGCCTGACTAACTTAATTGCCTTCTATGATGAGATAAATGGCTCTGTGGATGAGGGGAAAGCAGTGGACGTGTTATTCCTTGACTTTAGCAAAGCTTTTGATACTGTCTCCCACAGTATTCTTGCCAGCAAGTTAAAGAAGCATGGGCTGGATGAATGGACTATAAGGTGAATAGAAATCTGGCTAGATCATCGGGCTCAACGGGTAGTGTTCAATGGCTCCATGTCTAGTTGGCAGCCAGTATCAAGCGGAGTGCTCCAAGGGTCGGTCCTGGGGCCGGTTTTGTTCAATATCTTCATTAATGATCTGGAGGATAGCATGGATTGCACCCTCAGCAAGTTTGCAGATGATACTAAATTGGGAGGAGTGGTTGATATGCTGGAGGGTAGGGATAGGATACAGAGGGACTTAGACAAATTAGAGGATTGGGCCAAAAGAAATCTGATGAGGTTCAACAAGGACAAGTGCAAAATCCTGCACTTAGGATGGAAGAATCCCGTGCACTGCTACAGACTAGGGACCGAATGGCTAGGCAGCAGTTCTGCAGAAAAGGACCTAGGGGTTACAGTGGACGAGAAGCTGGATATGAATCAACAGGGTGCCCTTGTTGCCAAGAAGGCTAACGGCATTTTGGGTTGTATATGTAGAAGCATTGCCAGCAGATCGAGGGACGTGATCATTCCCCTCTATTCGGCATTGGTGAGGCCTCATCTGGAGTACTGTGTCCAGTTTTGGGCCCCACACTACAAGGAGGATGTGGAAAAAATGGAAAGAGTCCACCGGAGAGCAACAAAAATTATTAGGGGGCTGGAGCACATGACTTATGAGGAGAGGCTGAGGGAACTGGGATTATTTAGTCTGCAGAAGAGAAGCGTGAGGGGGGATTTGATAACTGCTTTCAACTACCCTGAAAGGGGGTTCCAAAGAGGATGGATCTAGACTGTTCTCAGTGGTACCAGATGACAGAATAAGGAGTAATGGTCTCAAGTTGCAGTCGGGGAGGTTTTAGGTTGGATATTAGGAAAAACTTTTTCACTAGGAGAGTGGTGAAGCACTGGAATGGATTACCTAGGGAGGTGGTGGAATCTCCTTCCTTAGAGGTTTTTAAGGTCAGGCTTGACAAAGGCCTGGCTGGGATGATTTAGTTGGGGATTGGTCCTGCTTTGAGCAGGGGGTTGGACTAGATGACCTCCTGAGGTCCCTTCCAACCCTGATATTCTATGATTCTATGATTAAATCATCATGGATTCTAATATACCACTGAAATTATCCCACATTTCTCTGTCATTCTTTCTGTGTCTGAGCTCCTTTGAAGATGCAATGCATACCTGACAACATCTGAGAGCTATAAATAGCGATATTTAAAGAGAAAAATTGTGGTACACTTTTTAACTCCACTGAAACTTGGAACTAGAAGAGACTTTCTTGGAAGGCTGAGTGGGAAAACAGAAAATACTTTGCTGAAATAGGGCTTATCCCTGGTAAAGAGGTAAGTGTTATGATATGTCCCCCAGTTTATTTTACACACACAGAGGTATCAGTACACACACACACACACACCCCAACAGAGGTATCAGTAGCAATTGCATAGTTAGCAGGGATTCAAACTCTTTGTTATATATGAAAATTAAAGTGTGTGCTCCCCAAACTTACATCACTGACTCTGAGTACAGAATGAATTGTCTGAGAATTTACATGTAAATCTGTTAATGTTTAGAAATTAAAATGAATTAAAATGGGTCATTTATGAAATTCTGAAACCTCGTGTCAGACTTCTTTTTTGGGAGGGGAGGGGCATCTAATAACTTCAGTATAAGAGCAAGAGACTCCTCAGATTTCCCATATAGTTAAAACTCACTAAAATCTTATTTATGGGCTACATTTGAATAAGTTTTTAGAATTAATGGTTATTTTACATACATAGTTATTCTTCGTACCTAAGATATTTACTGCAGCAAAGACTGAAGGATACAATGTTCTTCTGCAACAGAGAATTCCACAAAGAACTATCCTCTTCCAAGCTGGCTGCCCTCTCCCATTATTTAAAGGGACGGGACACCACACTTGCCCTGTGTTGGTGGCCATTTGAGAATGGGTCTCTCATTTATCCCACTGAGATTTTGATTCTGCCTCCTCACAGCACAGAGGGCCACCATTTTCCCTAAAGGCCGTGGCAGTTTTAGATTAATTGAGAACAGTTCCATTTTAAAAGAGGGCAGTTCTTCGTGACAAATACACTTTCATAAAAAATGGCAAAAAGTGACCATTAATCCTAAATTTATTTTCAAAAACTACCAGATCTAGTCAAGGGTTAAGCCAGGAGCAAGAGGGAACTAGGGTGTATGCATGTGTGTGCACAAGGGAATGTAGAGGGTGAAGGAGGGAAAATTAGGAGTGTGTGCATGCAGGGTAAGGTAGAGAGGTGCAAGAAGCTAGGGAATTTGGAGGACAGGAAGGGGGTGGAAACTGATATACACTGACTGTTTTGCTTTGCTCTGACAAACCAAAGCGGCTGTAAACCCAGTTTAACTGGCCTGTATGCTCTGGCCACTTTGAATTGTTCCAGAATGGAGTAAAACAGCCAAAATGTACCGGTGAATCTGGCCATAAAACTCTGCCATGTGGTGTGACAAAGTCAGGGGTGCAAAAGATTTTTTAAAATGTATTGTGTTTTTAAAAATCAGTCAAATCTAATCTGGGTCCACAAACACTAAAATACCTTTATCCTAACTGTATGGTTATCGCATCATGCCCCTGCAGGACAGAATTAAGGTTTCTGATAAAGGAGGTACTTTGCATTATAAAGCATAGTAAGGAAAAATAATCAGTAATCCCCCAAAATATGTATTTGAATATACCTTTTGCACAAGATTTCAGCAAGTTTTTTATTATATAGGAAGTTTTTTAAGAGTCAATGAAAGGGCAGACTCAGAAGGCTGTCTGGGTGCACTAACTCTGTATTTCCATATCTGAACAAGCATGGATTTCTTTCAAATATAACTTTATCTATGAATGTATGGGGTTACAAACACTTGATTTGGGGATAATTACAGCATCCCTTTAATGTATCTAAATTCTAAATTATGATATGTACTCTTAACTTAACTCCATTTTAACATAGTTTTTTGTCGGAATAGGATAGACAGTCAGACAGACATATACACATACGTAATCTGCCAGTTTTAGGGACAAAGTATTTTCCAGCTGCAAAGTTTACGTGACCATAGTGTTCCTATTCCAGATTAAATACCTAGTGTTTTAATGATATTCTAGGAAGGCAAGGGCAAATGTATATACACCTCTACCCCGATATAACGCTGTCCTCGGGAGCCAAAAAAATCTTACCGCGTTATAGGTGAAACCACGTTATATCGTACTTGCTTTGATCCGCCAGAGTGTGCAGCCCCGCCCCCCCGGAGCACTGCTTTACCGCGTTATATCCGAATTCGTGTTATATCGGGTCGCGTTATATCAGGGTAGAGGTGTACATTTATACCTCAAATATCTGGCAGCAATCATCTTTTAATCCACACTGTTCTGGTCTAATGAACAATTCTCGTGCCATGTTGTCATGAGGGAGCTGGCTGGCTCAAGAGATAGGTAATAATAAGACAGCAGGTTTGTCATGGTAATTTTTTTTAATATCACTGATGAGTTGCATCCAATTAAAAAAAGAAAGCCAATAACACTTGCACAATCAACAGGCATTATGCTCCAGAGAGAAGCCCCATGGGAGAGAGTAGGCCTGTATGGCAGACCCATACAATATTTCATCACTACTCTCAGAGGGTGGGTACTCAGAGTGCAGCCTCTTCCAACAGGGCTATGACTTTTTCAAAACAAATGCTAACATTCATGTCTGTGATAAATCTACAGTTTTAATAATGGGCTTTCGAGCCTTTCACCAGTGTCATCTCAAAGGGCAAATGTGATCCAGTTCTGAAGCAACCAAAAGCCATTGCCGTCTTGTGGCTGTTTGGTATCTTTGCAAAATGAGTTGGTGGCCTCAGTCCAGTTTGTAGGAGACAGGTGCCCTTAGAACCCCTGATAGCCGTCTGAGCAGATGAGGCAATGGAAAAACAAAGAGTTCAAGTGACTTGCTCAAGGCCATACAGCAAGTCTGTGTCAGAGCTATGAACTGCACCAGGCTCTCTGGAGTCTCAGTGTAGTGCCTTAACCACAAGACCACCCTATCTCTCACTCTCTCGGACTGTTAACATGGCACCTTTGACACACACTAATCTCCTTTTCTTTCATTTTTTTTTTAGTATACTCATTTGTGCCTGCCTATTGCAGGGCCTACAGCAGAGCACGTTACCATTGGGGCTCTGAATGCCCCAGCGTTAGTCAGGAAAGTTGATATTTGCATAAACTGAGGCTTCTTTTAAAAAACATGATTTCCAGTGAGCAGGATAACATTTCATAAAGTTTTGTCACCCTGTAATTACACCTCTTCATTTTGTAATTAGACATCTTAATGGCATAATTAAAAGGACATGAAGTTTCAGCTTAATTAGACATCCTAATTGTTATGCAAGTTCATATCCTAGTGATGCAACTCCATTTGCAAATGCACGACATGTGTTTCCACAGACATCTCAACCATTTCTAAATACCAATAAGAATAAACCTAGATTGGACTGGCTGCAGATGCAACGAGTTTAAATGGAGAAGGGGGCCCTGCCCAGGGGCCTGGTGATTATATCTATGGACTGCCATGAAGAAAGTGGGTTTGATTCACAGGCCTGTGGTCTATTATTCCTTGGGGACAGCAAGGATTTCCAACACTGCAGAGGAACTGAGTTAAAGTTCTTGTACTAAATTCCTCAACAACTGAACATGCATACCGCCACTTAAGGACAGACTATGCCAATAAGGCCTAGTCTAATGTTGGGAGGCAGTGTGGTCTCATATCATACCCGTGGGAGCTCCAGGAGGAGCAAAATTGCCTCAAGTGCCTCACATACCTTCTAAGTGCAACAAGCATTCCCTCTCTGCCATCTGCTAGTTTTGGTGGCTAGAGCACAGGCAGGGAATGGAGCCAATGGCCCCAGCTCTCACCTCCCAGATTTTTGGGAGTATGGGCAAAGAGCAGTCTCGGTACATAGGAGAGCACAAGAACTGCAATTGTGGCTGGCCCCTGCATAGGCGCCATAAGTGGTAGTGCAGCGAGCCTCCTTGCATCACCCTTGCTTGTACACTTAGCACCAGGGCCAGCACTGACAGATTTGGGCAAGACCCCAGTTATCATTGGACAGACAAAAGTGACGCAGGCAGGCAGGATGGTCTCAGAGTTTTACAGGGCTCCAAACTGCCTCCCCTTCTGATCCTCCTGCCACAGGTACAAGTGCAGAAGGGAGGTTGTTTCCTCCTCCTCCTCCTCCTCCAATTTGCAAATGAACTGAAGCTCAGCAGTTTCTCTTTGAAGTCTGGTCCTGAAGTTTTTTTGCTGCAGGATGGCTACCTTTAAATCTGCTATTGTGTGTCCAGGGAGGTTGAAGTGTTCTCCTACAGGTTTTTGTATATTGCCATTCCTAATATCTGACTTGTGTCCATTTATCCTTTTACGTAGGGACTGTCTAGTTTGGCCGATGTACATAGCAGAGGGGCATTGTTGGCACTTGATGGCGGATATAACATGAAGGTAGGCATAGCGGTCGGTGGGTTTAGTTCATTTGCAAATTTGACACCATCAGCTCAGGATTAAACAAAGACTGTGAATGGCTAGCCAACTACAAAAGCAGTTTCTCCTCCCTTGGTGTTCACACCTCAACTGCTAGAAGAGGGCCTCACCTCCCTGATTGAACTAACCTCGTTATCTCTAGACTGATTCTTGCCTGCATATTTATACCTGCCTCTGGAAATTTCCATTACATGAGTCTGACAAAGTGGGTATTCACCCACGAAAGCTTATGCTCCAATACATTTGTTAGTCTATAAGGTGCCACAGGACTGTTTGTTGCTTTTTATAGATCTAGACTAACACGGCTACCCCTCTGAACTTTAATAATGTTTTTTTAACATAGTTGTGTGTGTGTGTCCCTGGTAGACAGACTCACGCTAGCTCAGCTCAAGCTGTAAGGGGATGGCGCACACTCAGCAAGACAGAATTTTCAGAGATTTTAGCAGCTTAAAATCAAAGTCTCTATTGAGCATGTGTGAAATGATTTTTTCCAAGATTTATAACTTGGCCATGGGGACCACAAAAGGCACATCCCTGACACAAAGGCCACCCCCTGCCAAACTTCAAGTTCCTGCTCCAGAGCATGGGAGCGCTAAGTCATTTCCAAGAAATGATCTCAAGAATTTGTTAATATAGGCAAAACAACATATTTTCCCCTAGCTTTGTTGTAAGTGAGAACTGAATTATTTTAACGGATTTTTTTTTTAAACTTAGCCTGAGAGACATCTGGCATGGAAAATTTCAGCCCAACCGGTTAAAATTTGGCAAAGCTATAGACAACTAAAAACAGGGTCTTATAATCGGAAGTATTGTGCAACCTTAATCATAGGTGGTGCTACCAGCCCCACCTACAATAAAATACTTCTGGTTTCAAAAAAAAAAAAAAAAATGCCTCCTAAGCTGAGAACTTGTATGTCTAACTTCAGCCCATAGCTAATTATTATATCTGAGTTATAATCTATTATAATAGGGGGTGACAATGGCAACACTGAGACCCTTAATTATAGGAATGCTGCCATAATACCGTACATACCAGACAGCATATCACAACCTGAAATCAGTACTGAAGAGCTCTGCAGTTCCCAGAGCTTGAAAGCTGCCGTGAGGCTTCAGAGATTCCTCTTCATTCCACCCCCACCCCTCATTTCCTCATTCCATGGCTTACTTTCCACTCCAAGTTTTCTCTTTTCAAATTATTAAAATACAGAGATGTATTTCCCATAAAACAGTCACTCTCCTGGGTCGGCCTTATTTCACAGAGATTGCAATGGAGGCACTAATGCTCCTGGAAGAGTAATTCCGTACGCTGGTGGGCTGTTGAACCAACAGTAATGGCATGAGAAGAGGGAAAGAACGTAAGAGCTGCCACTAGTGTACAGCATGCAGAGTTGTAGCCGTGTTGGTCCCAGGATATTAGACAGACAAACTGGGTGAAGGAATATCTTTTATTGAAGCAACTTCTGTTGGTGAAAGAGACAAGCTTTCGAGCATACACAATGCTCTTCTCCAGGGTGCACCAACATTCTCTGAAGCTATCTGCAGTAACAAAACAAAAAAAAAATATAGCACCACCTGGTGGCCGGCTTGGGAGCCCACAGGGATAAACTGCCAAACATAAAAATGAAGTTCCAGCCCAGGATGCTGTGGTTTGCTGCGCAGGTTAACATACATTGGGAGCAGGCTGCAGCCAGGGGGTCCTAAGCTCCAATAGTGAATACAGCAAAGCATGCTGGGTAATGAGGACAAACATTAGAAGAGACTGGGAGGGAGGGCAATTCAGCACTGCCACCCACAGTAATCCTGTGGTGATAGGTACCCATGGAGCCGGAGGGAGAGTGGGAGGCTGGAGGGGAATGGAAACAAAGCTGGTGAGAAGATGCAGATTTAACCCAGCTCCCTTGTTTCCTATGCCCAGTATTCATGACTTGATCTGGTATCCTCTGGCTGAGAAGGGCTAAGTCTGTAGGGAGGAGCAGCAGTGTTGGACAGGGGTCCCCAAATTTTGTCATGCTGTGGATAGATTGCTTCATGGGCCATCTCCTCTCCCATTTGCAGTCACATGGACCGCTTCCTCTCCCTATGCAATTCCTTAAATAGAAAAGGAAGATCAAGAAAGTATTCTTATCATCATTTAATGTGATTTAGCAGCCAGAAACAAAGAGGAGTAGCCATCATCATGTGACCAGCCAGCTCTCTGTGGACCACTAATAAAGGACTGCTAGTGACAACAAGTTTGAGAACCACTGCCAAAGAGAACATAGCTGAACAGCTGCTACGTGAGGAGGGGCGGGAACTAGAATTTGTGAAGGATTGGGCCAAAGAATAACGGCAAACAGTTAAACTTTAAAGGAGATGGCATTAACCTGAAATATAGACAAAATGAGTTAAAAATACTTTCAAGTGTTGCCGAATCCCTGTGCCAGATTTCTTGCTATTTTACAATCCAATTTCCCTATTTCTAAAAAAACGTTTTTTTGCTTCCCTGCTGCTGTGTGAAAGACTCGCTCAAAACAACAGGGAAAATGACTGACTATACAAAAGTACAAATGGGAATCAATGAAACTGAGTATATATAAAGTGTCAGACTTCACAGGAAACTATTGAAAAATAGAGACTCCCTCCTCCCCCTTTAAGCGCTATAAATTACAATAACATTAGGCATCACTTGCAACAACAATAGGTTAAAAGTGTTCAAACAGAAGCATAATTTTTAACTTGATGTGTCCCTTTAATAGCCCCTCTCTTGACTGACTGTTATAAAAAGGTGCCTGCAGCACAGGACCAATATATCTCATCGATCAGCTGCACTGAAGACCATTATGGTCATTCCTCCAATGCACAGAAAAATTCCATCCCTTAATTTTTTTAAAAATCTTTTTAAAAAAAAAACTCTTGTTCGAGACAGATAGTCACCATGTACAGGCTGACATGGAAACAGCTTTCCTGTAACAGAGTCTATTTTGCATTATTCTGTGTCATATCACATGACAGCTTCCTCTTCAGATCATTCATCTGAATGTTCCATACTGTACACAGCAACGGTCCCCTTTTTCTGTGAAATGGTTTTGCACATGACAGGAAAAGCTAATTTTAATGAAGCAGCTCCACTCCTGCCTCTGTCTTGTTCTTTCTTGCGCTGTTTGACAGGCTATTGAATGTCGCTTATAATGCATTGCTCTCTAATAATACAAGAAAGTCAATCATTGCTGTCTGTCCCTTTGGCACCAGTTTTTCTCTACATTAGATGTGCAGTTCTGCACTTAATGTACTGTACCTATGTGACGGGGACCCCGGGGTACAACCTGGAACTGTGGGACCACTGTGCCTCCTTTAACTCTCTAGCCTGGGCTGTCTCTCACAAAGCTGTGCCAGTGACAGGCAGTAACACCCCTTTGGGCACTGTGATCACTCAGCCATCAACATGTGGGGCCCCACACCCAGCTGTATTACATGAATGCCCCCTGAGCCACTCATGAATCATACAGAGAAAGGTACCAGTCAATCACCCCACCGCCGCCCCCCAGACTTGCACCCCAGTAATATACCATCTTACACTGCTCAGGACCCCTTGGGCAATGCAAGCTCATTAATAAGTTCACCACTTCTTCATAGGAAAGTGGACATGCACCAGCCTTTGTAATCTGAGCTGAGATTTTCCCAGCACTTCAACTAAAACCACACTGTTTTAGGTAAAATATAAAAGAGATTTACTAAGTACAGAAAGATAGATTTTAAGTGATTATAGATAGAAGGCATAGAGATCAAAATTGTTTACTTAAGAAATAAAAATAGAAATGCAGTCTAAATTCTAACTTTAACAGACCAAGCAAGATTTGAATCAAACAGTCTTTCATCCTAACAGATATTACAGGCACAATTCCGCAATACACAGACTGGACTCCCTTCTGGCCTGGGACCAATCTCACTAGTTAAGTCTGTTTTCCAGATGATCTTCCAAGTGTGGAGATGGAGGTGGGGGTGAAGGGGAAAGAGGCCCAGTGATGATGTCACTGCCACTCTTTTATATTTTCTTACAGCAGCTAGGAGGATCCTTGCTGTGACATGGATTAGTCTGCCCCCATGGCGTACGTGCCTTCTCTGAGAAGCCTCTGGGATAGTGGATTCTTCTTGATGAGCCATTAACACCTGTCTGGCCAGTGATGGGTGCTCATTTGTCCCTACTAAAAGGCCAGCTGTGGGCATCTCCCAACTTCAAAGCATATTTCAGTAGCACATATAGCAATACTTCATAGCTTCACATACAATGATAGTACATACAATCCAACAGGATATTAAGGTTCAACAGATCAAGACTTTTTAAATGATACCTCAAAAGGCATGCATTGTACCAAACATAACATAAGCATAGAGTCATAGGACTGGAAGGGGCCTTGAGAGGACATCTAGTCCAGTCCCCTGCACTCATGGCAGGACTAAGTATTTTCTAGACCAGGCCTG
>NW_020664598.1:11485911-11526885 GCF_002925995.2 Terrapene triunguis
AAAAATAAATCTTGCAAAATCTATTCTTCAGATTAACCACATCTGATTGTAACTGCTTCACCTAAAGAGTCATAATTTTATAAGAGCGCACTGGTTTACATTAGACAACATGGTTCCTTGTGTGCCTTTGTGCTTCACTCAATACACGTGCAGCTGGGATTATACATTTCTCTTGCTGGAAAATGATTGCCGGTTTAACTCAATAAAATCCACGGGGTGGGGGGGGGGGGGGGAGAGGGGAAGAGAAGCTGCAGAGCCTGATTCTGCCATCCTTATTCACATCAAGTAGTTCCTTACTCTGGCTCAGTCTAATCCAAAGTCCATTGAAGCCAGTAGGAGTCTTACCACTGATTTCGCTGGGTGCTTGATCTGACCCTCTGCAAGTAGTTCCCCATGTACATTATGGATTTTAAGGGGAATGCAAGAAGTAAGGTATTACACAGCATAAGTAAGGGTGGCAGGATCTGACCCATAGAAAGCAACAACATGACTAGTGACCCTGGGGCCAATTCCTCACTGCCTTGTGCAGTCATTGATACCTGTACGAAGGAGGTGTAAACGCTAGCATTCCAATATGTTAGCCATCCTGGGCCACGTCTGGAACTGGTGTAGATCAGTTCTAGCCCACTTTGTACAGATGAAAGTGACTATGCAAGGTTCAGGGCAGTGGAGAATAGGGCCCACTGTTTTAACCAGATCTTATAAAGTGCACTGCCAATTTCATGCACATAACTGATTTCATTACCTTGTTTGCTTATTTTTGTTTTAATTTGCCATCTATAAGGACCCAGTGGAAGCTTGAAAATGATTTTTTTTTCTTTAGTGACATATGGAAAACTTGATTGCACACGCACACACTGGTTTGCTCTTGAATCAGCAGGCTGTTTGCAGGTGCTGGGCTTCACACACTGGTTGCAGGATGGAAGCTTGCTTGCAAGAAATCAAGTTCAGATTTCTTGTCTTTGCTTTCTAGGCCATAAATCAAGCAAACTCTGCAGACCTTTCTGATCTAGGCTTTTTTCATGTTCCTCCCCTCTGCTCTGCCAATGACAACAGTCTTGGCATCTTTTACATCTCCAAGCCTTCTACCATACTTCCCTTCTGTGTGAAAGACCTCCCCAAACCTGGTCACCAAGCCACCTCCTTTGCCTCACTCACATTTCTCCTAAAAATTCACTATCAGAGGCAGCAAGAGAAGGACATGCTTTACTGAGTTGCCACATCATCCTATTAATGTTACCCTCTTCTTTCTCCTCTCCATCTTTTTCCTGCTCATCACTCTTTATTACTGAGTCATGTTGTATTTAGATTGTGAACAATCTGGGACAGGAAGCATGCTTTTGCTTGTTTTGCAAGGCAGCTAGAACATTTCTGGGTTCCACAGATAATAAATAAGGAAGGCCAAATTTGGATCATCATGCGGCTTACAGTTTCATTTCAAAGCTAAGCTCTCCATTTCTGCACTTGTTTTCACACTTATCTCTTCCTCGTAAGTCAGCCCCTTATGAAAGCCAATTTCAAATTAAGTTCAATGGATGAAATTCACTTCTCTACAGAGGGCCAGCACAAATCCTACTTAAGCCCATCAAAACAGGGATTAATTGGACCATAAGTAGGATTTGTGCTGGCCCTCTGCATGGGGTGAATTTCACCTTTTGTGAGTAGTTAGTCTCTGATTGAGTTGAACCTAGTACAAACTCTAACACTTTGAAAATGCATATCAGCACTTAAGACACTACACTAATGGGTGCGGTAGGAAAAAACAGAGAGAGTAGATAGGATAATTGCCAACTGATTATGAAGCAACACTATTTTAATGAGGTGTCTACAATCCATTGGCAGAGAGGCATCATATTAGAAAACAACCTGAGATCAGCTAAGAAGATCCAGTTTTGGGGCTACAGGCGTTTAACCACTTGACCTCTTAAAATTTGTCCCCTACTGACTAGTATTCAGTCAGTCAAGGAAATACTTGTCTCCATGTTAGGTCATTGGGAACTCACTGAGTTCTTTATCCCCTGACATCATTCTCAAGCACTGTCCACTATTTCCCTCCCTATACTGTTCATACGTGTTCCTAGTCTCCGTATGGAGCACTACACAAGCCCTCCAAATGAATAAGGCCTTTTATAAAATGCACAGGTGCCGCTATGTGTAATAAATATGGCAGTTGTCCAGGAGTTCCAATTTATCGTATATGTCTTCAATGTGGTTAGAAAGGGTGGGAATCCTGCAACGGCTAACAGCGTAATTAACAGTAACCCTACCATAAAATATTACTGAAAATAAAGTTCATTTTGTAAAAACACTTGTGCAGACACACATACACCCACACCCAGGGAGAGAACACACAGACGGTTTCTGGATGCTTTCAGCACATAATGTGCTGGACGAGCTTTGACGCTATGTATGGAATGCAAGAAGCTGCAATGCAAGAGCAATTGCACAAACCAAATATTGCAAAGCAGAACAGTCATGACAGGGATGAGGATAAAGCCAGACCTAAGCCATTTCAAATATGTTTTAAAACCACTGAGGATGTTCATGCTGCGGAAATAGATAAAACCATTGAGGAAATTAATGCTGCAGGAATGGAGTCTTATATTTTGGGGAGGGGAAGTCCATTAAACAAAACTGCATGGCTCAAGCACTCATGGAGAAAAAAGGGGGGTGCTCAACACCCATGAACTGTGGCCCTGCCCACGCTCCACCCTGAGGTCCTGCCCTCACTCAGCCTTTCCCCCATAGCCCCACCCATACTGTGCCTCTTCCACCGAGGCCCCCACCACTCCCTCCTCTCTGTTCCCTCCCCCCATCACTTGCCCTTAAGGTAGGAGGGGGCAGAAAGGAGCAAACGGTGGGGGAGGCGCTCGGGTGCAGAGAGGAGCAAGCAGCGGGCGGGGGGGTGGGAGGAAAGATCCTCGGGACAGTGGCGAAGCAGGGTTGGAAAGAAGCGGAGTGGGAGCAGTGCCTCAAGAGAAGAGGCCAAGCGGGAGTGGGGCCTCAGGGCAGGGTGAATCACCCACCGGCAAAAGCAAAAAAGTCAGTGCCTGTGGCAGCCCCTAGGGACTATTGCAGAATCACCAAGGTGCATGGCCACCCTGGCTATACCCTTGATTCACCTCTTCCTTCTGCAGCCCAACACCCTCCAGAACACCTCCTGTGGCTATTCCTGCTGAGCCAGCACTGAGCTGGCAGAGACAGCTCTGCACCTGGAACAAGGGCCCCCTGCACCGGCAGAGTTTCCCGGTAAGACAGTAACCATAGGGCAACAATGAATAAGGCTCAGGGCCTGTTTGTGATCTTAGACACCATGCACACGACTCTGTTCTTGTGACCCAGAGAGGTAGTGAAATGTAAAAGAACCCTGACCTGTGAAGTACGGGGATGTTTTTGCCCCAAGACAGTGCTTCAGCAACTGGCCTGATACCATCAGTTCACAACTTAAAAGACAGCCACAAAGTGGATAATGACCCTCACTTGTGACCAACCTGTGCCTGACCCAAACCAGTGATCTAGAGAGGGAAGGCTCCGCACCCATCTCTATTGCTAATCCCCTGAGCCATCTTGTCTCTTTGCATTCTATATATATTATAGAGCCAATAAAAATGCTGAATGGTGTCACCAGGAAACACCTGCTTTCATACCCAACTGGACAAATCTCTGGGTCTCATTAAGTAAGCAGTTGTGTGCCCAGTTTACCCCAAAAAATCCCAAACCAAATTATGGTGCAGGCCAGCCAGCATGGTGGTCTCGTGGTAGTACACGGGCTACACAAAATCACAGCAGTTAGATCTCCTCAGTCTGTTACATCATCAAGTCAACCTCCCTGCCTGAACAGGATTAGAAAAGCCATCAGATGCTGTGGGCTGTCATACACAACTGGCCTAAGCTGGATTTGAGCCAGCGAACAAGAAATAGAAGCTCTGTTTCCCATTGCCAACCTTTGAGCCACATAGTCCACTTATGAGACCCAACAAGGGATCAAAGTTAGAAAGACTCCAGCTCAGGCCTTCACAGTCTAGGGCAGGGGTAGGCAACCTATGGCACGCGTGCCAAAGGCAGCACGCGAGCTGATTTTCAGTGGCACTCACACTGCCCGGGTCCTGGCCACCGGTCGAGGAGGCTCTGCATTTTAATTTAAATTTTAAATGAAGCTTCTTAAAAATTTTAAAAACCTTATTTACTTTACATACAACAATAGTTTAGTTATATATTAAAGAGACTTATAGAAAGAGACCTTCTAAAAACATTAAAATGTATTGCTGGCACACGAAACCTTAAATTAGAGTGAATAAATGAAGACTTGGCACACCACTTCTGAAAGGTTGCCGACCCCTGGTCTAGGGCAATCAAAGCTGCGAGCTCATGAGTCTGTATTCCGACATTGACGGGATGTTGCAACAGCAGACTGCCCCAGTCCTGCAATCATCGGTTGTTGAACAATTAAAAGGGCCCCCAAGTTTACTACAGATTCTTTCATGCACCATCATGACACAATAATTCTGCATCTATTTGTAGCGAGGAGGCAGCATCATAGTGTTTGACCAGAATAATACGAATTTATTGCACATCAAGCCACATCTTGATTTGAAGACACAAACATTGCAATACTGCCGTAGCATTACAGCTTGAGCATTTTGTACCTCAGAACAACACAATGGCTACAGTCCAAGGTCAGTTTCTGGAAAGCACGAAGTACCAGTGCTCTTTAGAATCTCTCTCTAGTGAGCTCAACATCCTTAATGGGTTCTTGAAGGCAGCCACACCCATCCTAGTCAGGCATGTGAATGGCTTGATGTGAGTGGGACCTTTGTGGGTGGGACTAGTAAAAGGTAAGTCATTAGGAAGAAGGAAGAGATGCTGGAAGATTTAGGAGGATAACTACCTCTGCAGGTCTGAAAACAAGGAGGAGAGGAAGAATCAGGTATCATGGTTAGAGCACAGAAATGGGGAGACAAAATCTGGGGTCTACCACGGGCTCTGACACAGGCTTGTGTGATTTTGACCAATCACTTTTTCCTCTCTGTGCTCAAGTTTCCTCATCTGTAAAACACCTTCCTCATATGGGTGTTGAGGATTTGTTGACTGAATGACTGAGATCCTCAGATGGAAAGTGCTATACAACCAAAGTACTATTATTGTTTACATACAAAGCCATTGTTAACAACATTGCATTGGATTACTGCTCTATAGATCAGAGCTATTCTATGACAAGGTTTAAATTATGACCATTGATAAGGCTTTAGTCCTAATCACGTTTTCAGAACCAAAAAGCCAGAAGCTACTCAATGTATGGAAATGGTTAGACCTCTTAAATGCATATCCTATGGGCACTGCTCTTAAATGCTTGTTGCATCACCAGCTGTATCCATTGATCAAACATTCCTTACAGCAGAGGCATTACTGAATTTAGCCTTGTGATTAAACAGCACAGTTACTATCAAACTCAGGTAAAACCCATCCTAATTTTTTGCCCATATACAATACATTGGTTAGATTTGGGGCTGATGGAGGTTTGTTGTATTTTAAAATATACTCTGAAGCACAATGCGTCCCCACCTTCACCAAGCAAGTCCATTCATTGAAAGCATATGCCACATGTCAACACAGCAAATAGTTCAGTTCTTTGAAAGCAGTAGGGCCAAATCTGGATTCATTATGAAGTCACAGGTTGGCAGACTAGATTAAAACACCAGTAGGAACTTAACCTACTCTTTGGGGTAGGGAGAGGAAGAGAAGTGACTCTGACAGCCCTTTTTAGAACTCCTCCTATTAATAAATTCACTGAACTGATTCCCTCCTAAACTAGGTTTTTAACAAGGTATTACACAAAAATGTCACCGGCACAGACGTCTAGCTTCCATGTTTATTCTTTTAGTAGGAATATATTTAAATGAGCACCTCTATCATAACATAGCTTGATTTACGCATATCTTTCCCCAGTGAGGAAGAGCATGTGCAATCTTTCCAGAGAATAGGATGAGCTCATGTTTAAAACACATTTTCAGTCCTGCCATACAAGGCACAAGGGACCACATTTTGCCCTCAGTTACGGGCTGCAACCCAGAATTTGTTTCACTCTGTTTACGTGACTCAGTGCACTAGAATCCTGTTACAAATTCTCATTCCATGTCCCCTGAATTCAAGAACCATCACCATGATCAACACAAAATTTCTTGGGGTCAATCTCAAACACCCCCACCTCCCACTTATGGGGCACAGAAGGCCCTGACTACAGCAGAATCAATGGGATGACTCCATTGCGGTGGGAATCGGAAGAAAGAGGAAGCAGGGATCCCTTGTTTACTCCTGTGAGAGCGGTAAGCACAGCTCCATGGGCACTCCCCATGCCCCTTTGCAGAGGATGAGTTTGGGGGCGGGGTAGAAAGGGGGGATGAGGAGGGGCAGGGCTAGTAGAGATCACTTTGTGAAGGGCATCCAAAACTATTTTGGAGAGGGCATAACATGAACCTTCAAAAGATACAGGTATTTGCAGTCACTAGTAGAGCAGAAGTATGTGGCTGCAGTGGTAATTCTAGAACAGCCTCACACACTGAGAGAGTGAATTTTTCCCACCTCTATCAGCATACAACACAGTTAGGGCTACGTGCCAAGAGAAGGGTTTGCCCCTTGATGCTTAGCAGGAATCAGAGTTTCTCAAGTCGAAACTGCAGTGTGTCATCTGTCTGTCTGGGCTACACTGTACAGCGTGGCGTCTGCTTGATCCTTCTCAGACTGAAGAAACACTAGAGATAAAAGTATGTGCAAATAAAAATAGTAGTTTGAAAAAGAATGCTGGAGATAATGCTTGGGTAATACCTTGTTGGTTCATGCTTCCAAACATTCTTAAAGAGCAGCTAATGCCTTGCAGAGAAGTTGGGAAAACATTCCATTTAGAAAAACAACAAACCCTCCACTTTTCTCTTCCCAAACTCTGCATTACAGAAGAGATATTGGCATGTAAACAGGACGCATACTTTTAAAGGGCTCTTCAGTTCGTGCCAGATCCTGATCCCAAGGACTTCAGTGTTTCTTAGCTCTCTATTGACAATCAGATGTAGGGCGCGGGGGAGGAAGGGGCTATCGCAATTGACTGTAGTCAAGATGATTGTAAGGTCACAGAGGATTCTGAATTAAGATGGGGAAATGAACAGGGTGTGATTGACAAAAACCAATATGTTCTATTTCAGTACAAAATAAAGAGCACAAAACTAAACCCTAAAGGTGCAGTCAGACCCAAATTGCAGGAATAGGCAAACATTGTACTGCATCAGATGTAACACACGTCTTTTCTGTGCAGCCACCGCTGGCAGAAGGGTGGAAGCAGGGCCGGCTCCAAGGTTTTGGCCGCCCCAAGCAGCCAAACAAAACAAAAACAAAAACAAAAACAAAAAAAGCCGCAATCGCGATCTGCGGCGGCAATTCGGCGGGAGGTCCTTCGCTCTCCACGGGAGTAAGGGACCGTCCGCCGAATTGCCGCCGAACAGCTGGACGTGCTGCCCTTCTCTGAAGTGGCCGCCCCAAGCACCTGCTTGGTAAGCTGGTGCCTGGAGCCGGCCCTGGGTGGAAGGAACAGGTGAAAAATCATCCTATTGATATGCCTAAGTAGAATCTTTAATTTTTTTTTTTAAAGCCGCCCTCACCCCCGCCCTCAAAAAAAAAAAAAAAAAGAGCAACCCTCAGGCTGCTCAAAAGCAATTAAAAAAAATGTATACAAAGAAAGTGTGTCATGCAGCTCCCTGAGATCTTGTGCTTTTCTAAAGATAATCCTAGACACTTATTCTGTCACCTGGCTCAGCAAGCTGAATCAGATTGTATTACAGCAGAATAGTCACGTTACAGGATAATAAGGATGACAAACCAGATTTTCAGCTGGCGTAAGTCAGCAGAGCTCCCCTGAAGTCAAAGCAGCTACTCCAAATGACAGTAGGTGAGGATTGGGCCCCACAGTTCTGTGACATACACTGCTCAGGAACAAGGCAACCAATATAGTTAAGGTTGAAACGGCAACATTCATTATAACCCTGCTTTTTCCAGCTGCTCACAACTATTTATAGCCCATTTGGGCTGGAATTTTCTATGTTTGTTGTCAGGGGAGTGGTTAATTTATTTTGAAAAGTTTCAGCAAAATCTGTTCACGTTGTGTTGAGCTCTACACATTTAAACAAAAAACAAAAAAAAATCCAGTATCAGGAGCCACTGAGGCAAGTGGAGGAATGAAGAGACCCGCAACCAGCCCGGGGAGAACACAAAACATAGGACAGGAAAGGGGGCAAGGGAAAGCTGCATGTGATGTTATATAAGCCACTCTCTCCCATATACCTTTAAATGAGCTCCCTTGAGAGGAGCATAGGGGCAGACATGTCATTGAAAGCCATTGCTTTGTTACCTCAGTGGCCCCTAATGTGGCTGGCTGTGGGAGAAGCTCAGGAAGAAGCCCTCTAGCTGAAGTTTTCCTTCTCTATTACCGCAGCATTCAGCCCAGCCACAAAAAGCATACAAGGCCTGTTCCTGCTGGGCCGTGGACTGATGAGTCCGTCCTGCTCCAGGCAGCACATAGCCCTCTTTTGAGAGGGCAAGGGATAGGGCAAAATAAACAAATAAGAGGAAAACTCAGAAATCCACTGTAAAAGAACACACACACACACACACACACACGTGTGACAGCAAAGGAGAGAGTGATGAATGGAAGGAATTAAAAGGAGAGAGCGTTAAGCCATAATTGGGAGGGAACGTGGGGGTGACACTCATCTGTCAGCCCACCAAAAGGAGTGCTCCAGTAAGGGGCGGTTGGGAACTGCTCTACCAAGGCATTACGGATAGCAGGTGTAACCCACACACCTCCTGAATGTGGTGTTCTGTCCCACCCAGTGGCACTGAGACCACTTAGAGAGAGAGAGAAAAAATGAGTCTGCTCTACAGCCTGAGCTAACAGGCATGCGGCTTTTAGCTCATGCAGTAGAGACTCATGCACTAAGCCCCAGAGATCCCAGGTTCAATCCTGCCCGCTGACGACCAGAGGCTGTTGGCATTACACAGGCTTCATAAATGGGTGAACTAGAACAGCATTATTAACTGTCCGCTGCCCACCCCTCCATAAAAAGGGGTTGAAGCCCTGTCCCTTCACCGGTGGACAAGCTACCCAAAGGAAGGGGGAGGATCTCAGTCTGATTTAAAGTTAATGGGGAAAAAGCCCATTGATTTAAATGAGTGCAGGAATGAGTTCAAAACAGTCACGTCCTTAATAACAAAGGATCTAGAGTTGTTGGTGCACAGGCTGTCCCCTGAACTATCATCTGAGAAAATTAGGGTTGGTTCCGTCTGTGGCCACTGGGGAGGGAACAATGTTGGAATCAATGACTGAAGAAGTTCTGGCCGAGGCTCTGGTACCAAGTCAAATGGAATTGGTTCAACATTTCATCAAATATATTTGAAGACGCATTATCCATGGGAACAGAGGGGAGAGGAGAAGCCTACAGTTAGGGCTCAAGATGGCTGAACAATAGACTTTTCTTATTGCTGTACTTGGTTTTTATTTTAGGGAGAGGGGGCATATTGATAGATTCAGGAGGGGCTTGTACCTCAATCAATGGCTTGACAGTGCAGAGGAAAAGCAGAGGCAGTGCCTAAAATGGTAAAAATAATTCTAAATTCATTGGGACTCTTGTCTGTTTACTGTGTAGTGCAAAGCAACCATGACTGTGTGTGGACTGGCCTGAAGCAGAGAATGCAGATGACTTTGTTATTTTGCTGTGCAACCCTATCAGTCCTGCCCCAAGCATGAGCGACAACGTCATGGTACCCAGTGTCATTGTAAAACACACACACGTGACCAGTGTTGAAATTATGCCCAGCCTAAGCCCTGGTCATTCAGAAAGATGGCCAGTACCCAAAGACTTGTCTATAACACTTTTATGCAGCCTTGCAAATGGCTGCAGAATTCAGCCTCTCTTCCCAGATGCTGCATAATCTCTTAAATTGTCTCAGAGGGGAGCTCTGCTCTGGCACAATTCAGCAACTCCACACATCAGCCTAAGCTGGTAAAGAGTAGAGCTCTCACCCTACAGAGCTACGAGTCTCACATGACGGTACCCTTCCCCTCCTGCACAGCTCCTCAACTGCACGGTTGTGTATTGTGCACTTTGCTTTGAAAGTAGCGATGAAGACAGAGCCCTATCTCCTGCTCTCATAAGTTTCACCCTTCCAGTTGGCAGCATCATTATTCCTCAGAAACACAGCTGTCATGGGAAGGTGTCATCATGTCAAAAGAGGTGGTCTCTGTGGTATCTTGGGCCAGTTCCATAGGCATCACTGAACATTAGAACTGAGACACTGGATTTAACCTGGTGTTCCATGGGAAGACAGTGTAGTAAACAGCACATTGGGGGGGGATGTACTCTCAGAGGCTGGCATTGCTAAGGGGGAGGACTGCGCCATTCTGTCTACAAAGCTTCATTTAGTTCAGAGTGCTCACACCTACGTATGGGGTAATGAAGCAATCCAACCTAGAGGGCACAAAGGTAGGGATCACTGTGTAAGTGGATTCTAAGCCCAGTTCTCCATGGCCTTGAGCAAGTCACCACCTCTCGGTTTCAATTTCCCCAGCTACGTAATGAGATAATAAGACTCACCTACCTCACAGGGAAGTTGTAGTAATTAGTTAACTATTTTTAAAGCACTTTGAATTTCAAAACAGTATCTGTTACTATTTTTAGTAACGCACTGTGTTTAGTAAAGGTATTACTATTGTTCTCCACAGTTATTCATCGCCCAATGCCGCAGCAGACATTGCCATCTCTGCATGTGCCCCCGTACGAATGCAGGGCCATACGCAATGTATGCATGCAGTCTTTAGACCCATCACAAGATTCAAATAGAGTTTAAAAAATCTCAAGGTAATAGTTAATGCCAGAAAGTTAATTGGCATCCTAAGTAAAAGTTATACAATGTTACAGGAAAGATAAAAGCTAGCTATTTAAGGGCCTTTACATACTGTTTTTTATCTAGAACAGAGGCTACGTGCACTCCCTTAAAGACACTGCCCTTTGTCTTTATTTTGATAGTTTGAAATGTTTATTCAGGTCCTCTGTCCTAGATGAACATTGTGCATTGACAGTGCAATCCAGCAGAAAGCAATGCAAAATTAACAAGAACCTCCTCCCTCTCCTGCCCAAAAAAACAAACCCATGCACATTAATTACATAAACCCTGACAAAGTCACATTCCACATTAGGAATCATGCAATCTTAATAAAAGCTTGTACAACTACTTTGCTAATGCTCAGCTGATTCCTTACAGATATCAGCAGTACAACAGCTAGTTTGCAATTCTTGCCTTGAGACAAATTTTTATTGTGTTTGGCAATCTTGCTTCGGTATGTGATGGGAAGCCACCGCAAAACACAAATGAAAAAAAGCAAAGAAGAAAAAAATCCAAAGCATTTCAATGAGTTAATTCTGTTGCAAAATATTTAAGCTGAAAAATGCTTATACTAAAAACTCGTTTGTGAGCAGAGGCAAAATGCTCTTCCAAGGGGCAATTTATTTTTCTGCAGTTAGGGAACATGTGCTGATGGTGGTGAAGGAATTCCTACCATCTACCCAGGGGCGGCTCCAAGCACCAGTGCATCAAGTGTGTGCCTGGGGCGGCAAGCCGCGGGAGGCGGCCTGCCGGTCGCTGTGAGGGCGGCAGTCAGGCTGCCTTTGGTGGCATGCCTGCGGGAGGTCCGCCAGTCCCGTGGCTTCGGTGGCAATTCGGCGGCAGGTACGCCGAAGGCACGGGACCGGCAGACCTCCTGCAGGCAAGCCGCCGGATCCGTGTTACCAGCGGACCTCCCGCAGGCGTGCCGCCGAAAGCTGCCTGACTGCCGTGCTTGGGGCGGCAAAATACAGAGAGCCACCCCTGCATCTACGCCCTTCTCTTTCAGGACCTCAGCTGCACTCTGTAAAAAGTCAACAATACTCAAAGTGATGGTGCTTCTTCCTTACTTTGATCCATGCATAATGCAAATGCTAGGCCCAGAAACTGTAGGACATTTCATTAAACACAAGATGGCATAAAAAACGGCTGTTTGGAAAGTTTTTATTTTTTATTTTACAGAGTGTGGTAGTTTTTAAAATAGTCAGGACCGGTACTTTATCACTATGTTGTAGTCATGAACAAAAAAAACAAACAAAAAAACCACAATGGATCAAATTAATCTCTGGTATATTGTATCAGACTAAGTCCTTCAAGGCATTCTGTGTTTGTACATAGCACTCCACTAAAGCTATGGACAGTCAACCAAGGATGAATTTGGCCCATTATCAGCTTGTAAGGTGCTGAGCAACCCCTGAGAGTTGGCATTCCAGGGTTCTTAGGGTCTCTCTCTCTGGAGACATTGGGAGAGCCATGGCTGCAATTGTCTTTAACATCCCCTGGTGTGGAGTAGGAGGGATGCGGTCTCTGATGCCGCATGGAATGATGAGGGGATGGAAATGCAGTTCTCCATGGACTGCAAAGGGAGGTGAGCCCATGATTGTTGAACCTTAAGCCCCATTATGTCCTGGTGCATCTTCCTCTCCTTCTGGGACTCCTGGGCCTCTCTCCTGTCCACTCCTTCCTTCTCCAGGCTGTCTGCAACATTCATCCTCCAGGCCTTTTGCTCCCAGTGTGATGCAGCACTGGCTTGCAGGATCTCGTTGAACATGGCATCTCGAGTCCTCTTCTTTCACCTTCTTATCTGGCTCAGGCGTTCCACGGGTGTGGAGGGGGAACCCCTCAACATTGCAACGGCAGCAGCTGCCTTTAAAACACAGAGGTAGAATTGTCAGTATAGTCACAATGGAAAGCAAAACTTAAGATTCAGAACTCCCTTCCTTTGCTCCACTCACAGCACCAGCCATGGTGAGCATGGTCTGCCAGGGTGAGGAAAATGAGGAGGGAGTTGCTTATTTGCAGGAAACTATGAGAACAGGGCACTGGCACTGAATACTGGCACCATTTTCCCCAAGCTATGGAAACTTTAGCAGATATCTCACTCCTGAGGGTAACAAAGGCAAAGAGAGCACAGCTGCTGCTGGTCTCCCAAAGCTGCCCAGGCCAGTATGTCGCTAGCCCATTTACTAAAATGGTGCCTGCTGAAGTTATCACTGACTTGTGTGGGAAAGTGTCCTACTGCAGAAGAAGAAATAAGGCTGCCATCCCTAGAAACTTTCTGGAGAGGATTGCAGAGTACTCCCATGAAAGCTCCATCAAGATCTCGCAGGAGGATTCACTGGACATCTCTGTGTACACAAACAAACTATGCTGTATACCCACCCCCCACATCGCTACAAGGGAATGAAAAGCAGATAATTCTAGCCCTCATTGTTGTACCGCTGCGTAGCTGTGTCTGCTAAGTTGGGGGGGCACCATCACTATAATGGGAATTACATTTACACACTTACTCAATGTTCCTTCCCTTGCATCGGGCTCTCCCATGCTTGATTGCCAGGACTGCAATGGAGTCTCAAACAGGTCCTGGCTTGTGGCACAGATGAACCTGCCAGTCGCACGTCCCCCATCCTCCTCCTCCTCCTCGTTCCTGGCTGGCTCCTCGGAGATATCCAGAGTGGTGTCCACGGTGGTGGTGGGGGTCTCTGCCAAGCATGGCATGCAGCTCTTTGAGTGTGGAGCATGTAGCTGGCATGGTCAGCTGGGCAGTTGCAAACACCATTTAAAAGAGATTGGGGCTTTAAAGGGCAGAGGAGGTGCTTCTAGTCTTCATGACCTCCAGTCAGTGGAGTTCACAATTGTGACCAGAAAGGTCAGTGCCAGGCATTGTGGGACAGCTGCTGGAGGACTGTTAGGACTGACATAGGTAACGCAGTGTCTACATTTGCACTGTGTCGACCTCAGTACATTGACAGTGACTCAACACCGCTCAGGGAGATGGCATTACTATGTCACCGTAATGGAGAGCTCACATTGCTGGGAGACAAATATAAGTGTAGACACATGCACAACTAGGTCAACTCAAGGTGGCTTACGTCTACCTAACCTTGTAGTGTAGCCTGCATTTGTACAGTGCCTAGTGCAATGGGGTCCCCATTCTTGGTTGGCCTGTAGATACTCCCATAATAAACATGAACAACCAACAACAGGGCTTTCTTTCCCCCCATAGATCCCTAGAAGTTTGCGAGGATTGCAGACCAAGCTCCCTGCTGCTTTTGCAGCATACCCTGTCCAAACCTCCTGCCCTGAGGCAGTGAGTCAGCAACTCTGTAAGGGACCTCTTGCAGAGCCTATGTGGTCCTCTTCTCCTCTCTCAGGTTAAAAGCCTGGAGACTACAAGGCCCCACGTAATGTAGAAGATCAGTCAGGTGGAGGAGTGCTTATTTTTATATTTATTATTCTGGTGTTCAAATACATTTAAATCATAGAATATCAGGGTTGGAAGGGACCTCAGGAGGTCACCTAGTCCAACCCCCTGCTAAAAGCAGGACCAATTCCCAACTAAATCATCCCAGCCAGGACTTTGTCAAGTCTGACCTTAAAAACCTCTAAGGAAGGAGATTCCACCACCTCCCTAGGTAACCCATTCCAGTGCTTCACCACCCTCCTAGTGAAAAAGTTTTTCCTAATATCCAACCTAAACCTCCCCCACTGCAACTTGAGACCATTACTCCTTGTTCTGTCATCTGGTACCACTGAGAACAGTCTAGATCCATCCTCTTTGGAACCCCCTTTCAGGTAGTTGAAAGCAGCTATCAAATCCCCCCTCATTCTTCTCTTCTGCAGACTAAACAATCCCAGTTCCCTCAGCCTCTCCTCATAAGTCATGTGCTCCAGCCCCCTAATCATTTTTGTTGCCAAAAAATTCAACCTAATGATTCAAGTTGGATATTCATGTACCATCAAGTAAGTAGTGGTGTGGTCAAATGTTTAGAGCACAGAGCTCTGAACCAGGAAGAGCATGGTTTTCAAAGCGTCTGAATCACTGAGTCAATGTGTGGCACTGGGCCAATCACTTGAGACCTCCTTAGTAAGTTCAGGCTAACACTAAAATCCAGATGCTGCTTTGCAGCCAAACTTTCCCAAGTCAATATTTTAGAAATGATCCAAGTCCTAGAGTACACTGGGAACCTGCCAGAATTGTTTGGGTAACGACAGCAAGACTTCAGAAGAAAGGAAAGGGCAAGTGACCTTTACACCAGCAGCACTTCTCAATAGCCCTACAAAGGTTACTGTAATCCCCACAAGAGAGGCAGGAGCAAGTTTAACTTTCAGTAGCATGGGAGTCTCTCTCTGAAAACATTTTGGAGACTCCAAATATACAGGGGCTTATTTTTAAAGAGTTACAGAAATCCAACTGCTGCAGCCTTTATTACATTTTCCCAGCCAGGTTGCTGAGAGAACTTACAGTTTCTCTTTCACAATCCTTTGAGAGATGGGTGGGAGTAAATTCTGCTCCCCAAAGTTTCTTTTAATTTTCCCCTCTGCAAGTGGGCGTATGATGGTACTGTAGTGTACTGATGCAAATCACAGCTGATTTACAGCTGCACTTTGTTTACAGGAAGTGACAGCATTACATGTTAGTTATCACTACATAACTTTATACATACATAACTTTATACATAAATTTAGGTCCATAAATTAAAACTCTCTGCTAGCAGCATCAGCCATATCACTCTTAGTTATCACACGTACAGGGTTTCACACAAGCCACACCACTGGCATAATGCTTGGGTACTAAATGGAAGGATTATTAAATAAAAGGAGGACATAAATTAAACTATACACATCAGGTAGCAGCAACCTAATCACCATCTCTTCCTTACATGTACAAACCGAGTGGTGGGTCACATAGGCAGTATCTCAAACATATCGTGCTGGTGCTGTAGAATATTCTTGTGGTTAATGCACTGGATTGGGACTTTGGAGATTATAGTTCTGTTTCTAGCTCTGCTGCTGACTTCATATGTGACTTTGGGTAAGTCACTTAATCTCTCTCAGCCTGATCCAAAGTCTATCGAAGTCAATGGGAATGAGCTTTGGATCAGGCACCAAAAGAGAAGAGGTAGACATTCTAGAAGTTCTAACATTTCCCAGGCCTGCTCATCTCCTGCTCTCTCCCCTCCACCTCAAGGTGTTCCTCTCCAAGATATTAACAAACCACCAATGATTTCTTCAGGTACTTCTACTGTCTATAATGGTTAGGTCATACAATCAGAGAACAGAAATGATACCATGTGATTTAGGTTACCCATCCCCGCATTGTAATAAGAAGTTCTGAATAGTGGGTACTCAAAAGGAGAATTTCCTTCAGACAATCCACGAATAAGTCCTGGGCCCAAATCTGTTGGCAAAAGCTGTTTCTTCAACCATTATAAATAAGGAATATATTTATAAAGATCTTGATCTATTTGTGGAGAAAAGAGGCAAGGGACGTAAGCAATGAACATAATTGTTATGCACAACTAATTCAACCAGTTCTACTCAGGAGATGTTCTTTGACCTGGTTTGGCTCAGAGGTTGCGTGTGAGTTGCTGAAATGAGTACACCCTACATTAACAAAAGGGTTATTTAGAAGCTGACAACCTTAACGAAATTTAGACATGCTCTCTTCAAACAAGTGAACAGATGTAATCTTCTTTCCTCTTGACAACATGAATCTTACAGTTCTGTGTTTGCAGGGAGGCATGGGCGCAGAGGAAACAAGGCTCTTTTGTAGTCTGTATACTGACACTGTGGTGGTTTGTTTTCCACCCACCTCACACCTGTTTGTCAGCTTCCGGGTCACTGACAACATGCGGCAAACCCCACATTGGCCTAAAACAAAATACAACTGATTTTCATCTCTATGTTTATATTATTTCTGTTGTTAATTAAAACCAAACCTTTCATGTTTCATTGAAAAAGTGTCCCTTTCTTTAAAATTTGATCAAGCTCCTTAAAGTTTTATTAATTCTACAACACAAGAGTATATGAGGAGCGTGTACTCTCAGCATTATCATCACAAGTCTTGTAATATTTGGTATTTTCTTAAAGTGCCAGTTCCTGGAGTCAGATGATCACATGAAAATCTCAGGGGTTTTTTTGTTCTTCCCCATTTAAAAAAAAAATGCATCTAGCATTCAGTGCTAAACAGTATAGAGGGCAAGAGATTCTGAACTTAGACTGTTCTGGCACTTTGTCTGTTGTAGTAGTATTCCCTGGAAGAGCAGGGACATTTTGCAGCAAGATATTCCTTCCAGGGAGTTGAAATAAAACTTAGACCTGAAATGGTGGTGTGTTTTGGTATGTGCACTGAGAAGTTGGCCTGACACTATTCACCCCACTGGAGCTGCCACACAGATCTTCTCTCTCTAGAATATGCAAAGCAAGTGTGCCTTGGTATATATAGGGGCTGATGTTGAAATTCAGACCTATTCCATGGACATCAGTGGAGTTGCTCTGGATTTATAGCAGTGTAAAAGAGATAATCCCACTTTTAATGTACCTGGATAGTTTTCAGTAAAGCCAATTTTAAAAAGGTGAATTCTTCCCCTCATCTCAAGGCAGTGTATCTATAATTTAACAATTAAACATGGCACTATACAACCTCCTGATGTGGTTGTGTAGTGTCTGGCAGGATAGGCCCCACCTCTGACTGAAGCTTTTGGGTGCTGCCACAGAATAGCCTCCATCTAGCGGGCTTGCAAGTTAACTTTAAAGTTTCTATTTCTTCTTCACAGAGCAGTTGGCAAAGAGTTAAAGGTATTTTTAAGAGAGATTGATGATGATGCCTCACAGAAGGCTCTGGAATGTTTTGTTTAGAAACAATTCTGTTGACATAGCATACATGGTATGGGTTTATTTTTTAATTCCTTTTTTGTTACTATCCTCACTAAGGGCATCTGAGCAGAAATAGGGGGTTTTAAGAGTTCATCCACCTCTGTTGCTTTTTTGTCACGTCTTTGCAACGGCTGGAGGCAGAACTCTTACGCTCTCAAACTTGGCTTCTCATCTACTGCAATGCTAAGCACTCTTTTCTACAAGGGGTTCTTCACTCTACTCAAGAAAAATAATCCATCAAAAATCATACTCTTGTGACCTCAGAAATTGGTCTCTGAAAAGTGTGCGGTCAAAGGAAGTTGAACTACAAATGAGGAACAAACAACAGGGCCAAAGGAATGCACGAGCCAGAAGGAACATCCTCTTTTCATTCAAGTGTCCTTGGTAATATTTTTAAACTACTGTACAAATATACCTGACCATAGACATGTGGACAAACCACTTCTATAGAGTACATCTACATGGTGATAAAAACCCACAGCTGACCCACGTCAGCTGACTTGGGTTCTGGCTCTGGGGCTGAAAAAAAAAAAATCACTGTGTACACATGCAGGCTTGGGCTAGAGCCCAAGCTCTGCGACCCTGCGAGGGTAGAGGGTGTCCTCTACACCACATTGGGTTAGCCTGAGCTACAGCAGTCAGATGATCATTTGCCAGTATACCACTCTATGAATGTCTGGATAAGGACCTGTCTACATGGGACTTTTTCATTGATGCAAATACACCTTCACAAACCTCCGGAGTAGAAGAGCTGGACTGGTGTAGCATGTCTACATTAGGGATTTGCATTGGTGGAACTACAGCAACATAGTTACCCTACTGCAAAATTCTTTAAGCAACATATAAGCAAGAATATACAGTACTTGCCAAACTAAAACATGCTACAGAAGAGCGGCTGGCTCCTTTCTCTCTCCTTCCCCACCAGACTCTTAGCCTCTGAAGACATCAGAAAGGGAGTGAGTGTGGGTAGTTTGTTAGAAAACTGCTGCTTCATGTTTCCTCAACCTAGTGTGAGGGAGTGCCTAAGTAGTAAAATGAAATTTCATTACAAAACAAGTGTTTTCATTATGAAATGAAAGTTTCATATAGGAAACAAATTGCATTTCTACAAAGAGCAAATAGAATGAAGTACAAGATGCCTAAATGATATATGGCTGCTGGATTGAGGAAATTGTCGACAGCATTTGTTTAATCACCTAGTTCTACCTGTAAGCCAGAGGTAAAGTTAGTACCAAGTTGGGAGCTTATTTCTAGATATATGTTCAGAACAGTTCAATGGCCCAACCCTAAAGCTTTGGATTGGGGCCAGTTTTGTGGTTAGAGTTGGACCCTACTTGTAAGTCCCATCTAAATTTTGGACTAGTTCATGAGCCTCAGTTAAGGTTATAGGTATCTTCAATTCAGGGAATGAGGTGGTCAGGGTGACATGGGAGCTGGGACTTCGGTTCAGGATTATCCTAATTTACTTTCCCTCCTTTGCATAGTCACAGACTGGTTTGTTACTGAAAGGCTCCTCCTCCCTACTGGGCCTCTGCCATACTATGGAGTGGAGAGAAGAGCTCTGAAGCTTTTGTTTAGACAAAGGGTTATAAGAAGTCTGCACACAGGAAATACGACCAAAATCCTGCTGCTAACAGGAAACCTCCCAACTTCCTTCTAATTATCTTTGTCATGCAATTTCACATCAAGCAAGTCTGGGATTCACAACAAAAACAGATATGGGTACTGTGCAATATGTGGCTACCATTCCAAGAGAGCAAGTAACTTCCTGAATGCGGCCCATTCAACCTCGATCGCGGTCCTCAGAGTCAGAGAGGCTAAACATGTACAGGGAAATGAATCTGACCCAATGTTAGTGGAGTAACGATGATGGAGATTATCTTTGGTCTTCACATTCCATTAATGGTAGCTAGTACTTCAGTGTAATAAAACACAAAACAGACTTATGTGTCATGCCTTTCAATTGGCTTAGAGCACTCAGGACATTGACTACAGTCCAGATCACCAGCTGGTGTAAATTGATAGGGCCCTTGAGATCTGTTCCTGTGACTTTAACTGTACTTATGTGACCCGAAGTTAGACATTAAGTGAAGGGCTTTGGTTAGGTAAAAAAAGAATGCAGCATAATTCTTACCTCATCCTGGTATTCTGCCTGAAATGACAACAGGGACGTTAGCTCCATTTATCAAGGATCAAAGTATCATGACCCAGCTGAAGAGTGCCTTTCCCAGGTTGTAAGTTTACTTGAATTTACAGTGATGAGCCAATACTGAGCTGTGCACTTGTAATGTTTAAATTTAAAGGATATCTTGTCTGGGTGACTAGCTCCACTTTTGCCTGAGTCAGTGGTGACCTCAAGTTGTTACTATTTTACAACTGTTTTGATTATCTATTTGAAATGAGTGGATGATCTCAGTCCACTGTTTAATGGTCAGTTGTGGTTTAGTTTGGCTCACTTGGCAGAAATGCCAAAAATTGAAGGATGATGGAGATGGAATTACCCATTCACCTCCAGGCGTGATTTCTCCAGAGCTGATTTGAGGCACACTCAGTGATAGAGTGGGGAAATAACATTGATCAAGACTTCCAAATATCTATTAATATCTAACCTATAGGACTTCTGTAACATTTTAAGGCTCCTGTTTGGATTTGGTGCAACAGGTCTCAGCACTGTGCTTTTAGCAAAAAGTATATACACCTCTACCCCGATATAACGCTGTCCTCGGGAGCCAAAAAAAAAATCTTATCGCGTTATAGGTGAAACCGCGTTTTATCAAACTTGCTTTGATCCACCGGAGTGCGCAGCCCTGCCACCCTGGAGCACTGCTTTACCGCATTATATCCGAATTCGTGTTATATCGGGTCACGTTATATCGGGGTAGAGGTGTATATAAATACGCACACCCACACACATATACTTATACACACACACTTCATGCTTACTTGCTTTATTTAAAGTACAAATCAGAAATAGTTGTGTTAGACAAATTCCAAAGTATTGTACCTTCACAGCTGCCAAACAGCACATTGCAAACTAGAACAAGGAGAGCTATAATTTCCCTGCTTCGTTTTATTATTTGACCTTCACTTCTTGGTTGTCCTTGAGCTAAATATAGTCTTTTCAGTGTTATTTATATGTTTAACCCAAAGTTACCCTTGTGTGTCAAGGGACTACTGTATCATAATGTTGTTCCAAGTTGTTTTTAACAGCTTTTTTTTTTTAATTGAAAAAATATGGCTTTAAAAAAAAATCATTGTCAGTTCATTAGGATTCCACAAACTTCTACCAAATCTCTTGTGTTTTATAACACAATTTGCTCATAGCCCACAAAGATAAAGATTCTAACTTTCTCAAAGAGAACACTGAACCACCCAACCCCTGCAAAAAGCTGTAATGTTCGTGCAATGATAATGACTTTGCATTCATATATAGCTGGAGGCCAATGTAATTTACAAATATCAGATATATATGAATCAATTCACTCATCACTGAAGTGGAACCTGGCAACTGTCAAACAGCATACAGTAATGTCACAGAACAGCTTGGAATGGAAAATGAAGATAACTGCATTCCACTGAAACAACAATATAGTTTAACACAAAGTCTTTCCTCCCAAACTGGCCAACATACTTTCCAGTCAATCAAAAGCCCTTGTATTTCCAGACAAAGACAAATGCAGATGCACTTCTTAGCATATGCACAACGTGCCTCAGGTGACCAGGATTCATCACCGAATTTGTTCCGCTGGTTGGATCATTAGCTTCCCTGGCTTGGGCCAGGTACTGACAGGGAGTGAGACATGAACGTCGATCCATGCACTAAATGAACACTATCGTGCTCCTAAAGCATTTGGGAGCAGATCTTCGGCTGTTGTAAACTGTCATAGGCCCACTGAAGTCAACGGATCAAAATTACACCAAATTACAGCATTTGAGGATCTGTCGAAAAAGGGGACAGTGTGGACAGCTAGATGGCCACACACAGTCAGTACTCCTCACACAAGAGTGATTTTTGTAGCAGCACATCAATTCTGCAAACAGCCAAAATACCAGGGGCCTCTTATTTACATAACTGGTGCAAAGCACCTCAGAGAAAGAGAGATTTATGGTGCATCTTCTCTATGGATTTACCTCTTATCACACCAATATTATGTTTAAGCACATTTTTTCACAGGAAAAGGTCTGTGTCAAACTGGAGGAGTGAGTGGGGGTGGGGATTTCAAAAGCACTCAGGACATAAAACAGCTCTTGTTTTGTTTATCACTGATCTAAACATACTCGGCCAAATTCATCCCCGTGATTTTAAATGGAGTTACAACAGAGGTGAATTTGTTCCCCCAAAGGTTTATCAAAAGGATAATAACAGACTGTTGAAACTGAAATTTTTCAATGAAAAATAGGGATACATTTTCCAGGAAAACTTTCCTGAAAGTTTCTCATCCTCCCAACCAGCTACACAACTGACACAAAAAGTCTCAAAGAAAACCAACCATTCTAAATGACACTTAACCAAGATTTCCATGTGTTCAACACCCATAACCGAGGCCATGCTTTACAAGACAGTTCAGACCCCAGCATGCTGAGCTCTTTTGAAAAATCTTGACCTTAATGTTTGTAGTGTTGACACACTAATCTCTCTCCTCTCATCTACATAGACCGGAATTCAAATTCCAAGAGTGGCACAGGCCTAGTCTACACTAAGCTTGACACACTTAATATAGGTGTTCGCAAACACAGTAAGAGACATGTTTTCAGCCACAATTTGGGAGGGACCCATTGTTGGCAATGGCTGTTGGCAACAGGTCAGTTACATAACATAGACCAACCTTTAAAGGTTTGCTGAGTCTAGTGAGTTTCATACTAATCCTTACTGGAATTCTGTTGACATCACAACACTGATGTACCATGCTGCAGTTTTTACACACAGTACCACACAATAAGACTCAGAATGAAGCTAGACAAGGCAAAACCAAGATGCTGACTAACACAGGTATAATTTGAAAACACTACAGTTGGGGTTCCTAGTAAAGCAGTTCTAGATGTTTCACCCACCAAACACTAGTTACCAGCCATTATGTGGCCAGCCCTTTGTGCAGTGGGTTTGCCTTAAGGATCCAGTGAGTCTAGATTAGAGCAGAAAGCTCTGACCAGCTCTGTTCTTCCTCCTTTATAAAACTGGCCATTCACAGCAATGTACTGCAGAAATAAATACAAATGTAAAAGGAGCTTTTTAGGGTCACTGACTGCTGTAGCAAGATTTTTTCCCCCCTCTATTGATAAAGCCAGTTCTATTAAAAAGCCAGAGCCAAGTTTGAGAGACCTTCAGATTCACTGTTTGAAACCCACTAAGTCCCAGAGACTCCATATTAATGCAGAGGGCCAGGGTATATTAATAGAGAGGAAGCATCTAGTGAGAAGGAGTGACATTTAGAGAACTCAGCAGATTTGAACCCTGCCTCACAACTATCAGTTTATGCTTGCTGCAATCACCATCTTGGTTTTGTCTTATCAAGCCTCATTCTGAGGCGAACACGGCAGTGCAGTGAATAAAGAGAATTCTAGATTGCTGGAGTCCCAGGTGTGAGTGGAATCATCAAGTCCCTACTGAAGAAACTGGAAGACCTGCAAGCGTGGGTAAGGGAAATATATCCAGCAACCACCCACAGGGTAGCTAGCTGTCAGCAAGAGAGCTTGGTCCCTCTTCAGTGAAAATGCACCCCAATATTTGCCTCCCTCTCCCATCCCTATGTATAACCCAAACTATTCACAGTGAAGACAGAATGCCCATGACTGCAGTGCTCTTGCTGTCTCTCATTGCTAAACAATAGGCTATTAAATAACCAAACATCTCAGCTCTATTAGTAATCTTCTTATTACAGCACTGTAAAAATCAGTGTTTATGATGGAGCGGCAGTGGCTGCTGTCTGGAGGAAACCTGCGTTCCACACACACATGCAGGCACATGCGTATTTCATATGGTGCATTGCAAACTGCATGGAATAGAAAGCAGCTGGAGGAAAATGGCTACAGAGAAATGGTTCTCTGGGGCACCATCTCTTGATTTGTTTTGTTTATAGAAGGAATGAGATTTTTATCTCTGCTCAAAATATAAAATGATGCCATGGCACAGAGCTCACTGCTTGGTGATGCTCTCGCTTAGGAACATAAACAAGAAGGGGGGGGGGGGGGGGGGAAAAGGGGGGGTGTGTAGAAACCTTTAAAAAGTTAAAAATAAAAAAAAAAGGGGCCTTCAGAGGAAACAGTTTATTAACAAGCCCCTTAAGGAGTTCTCCATTTCCTTAATAGTCAGGGACTCTGTTCTGATTACAAACCCATTGCTAAACACTGAGAAGATGGTTTAGTGGACAAAGCATAGGGTTTGAAATACCACAAACCCCTAGTCCTGCAGGTTTGAATCCCAACAACAGGATCAACTTAGACCTTAATGTTTCCATGGTAAATATGCTAATTTCCATACAGCTTTTTGGTTGTAGGTGCTATGGTGCCCTGGATTATTTGACCATCTTATGCACACAATATATCCCTGAAATCCCTCTAAGGCACTGCTCCAGGGGAAGACCACAGCCTTCTTCCTCCTTTGTGACTCATATACAGGATCTCACTTTCTCCCTCTCTGCAGGGGGAAGAGCTCTGTTTTATTTGAGATCATCAGCCAATCATTTCCCCAGATACCAGTCAACACCAGTTCTATTTAGATTAAGCAAAAGCATTATGTATTAGAAACGAATACGAAAGAAAGCAGAAATAATGACAATACACCTCTACCCCGATATAACGCGACCCGATATAACACAAATTCGGATATAATGCAGTAAAGTTAATAAAGTTAAACTTATTTACTTTACATATAACAATAGTTTCGTTATATATTACAGACTTATAGAACGAGAGCTTCTAAAAAGGTTAAAATGTATTACTGGCACGCGAAACCTTAAATTAAAGTGAATAAATGAAGACTCGGCACACCACTTCTGAAAGGTTGCCGACCCCTGATCTAGAACAAACTGTATCCCACTGGTCTTTTCAAAATCCACCAGTACACAAAAGAACAGTTTCCATTTTTCCTACTACAAAACTTATACTGTGATCCGATTAGTAAAGATTCCTTTACCTAAGCAAGTTCCTGACAATTTGTCACTTTCCTTTTCTTTGAATGCCTCTGGCCAGCTGAACAAACAAAACAAATAGCGTCTTTACAGTGCTCTGACTTTAGATAGATATAAGGTTGCAAGTTACCATTGGTGTATGCATTTGGACCGAGATTTGTCAAAGGAACCTAAGAAAGTTGCACACAAATCCTTTTGAAATTCAGTGGGAGTTGAGTATCCAACTCAGACACCTTAGAGTTAAAAACTGCAATTTTCATTCTGCTTTGCATTGCTAAGTATTCTAGTTCACTGGCACTTCCATTAACATGAAAAGTATAGAGGTCACAAGCACAGCTCTGGAGCAAGACCCTTCAAGGATACACAATTAAAAACCATAAATGCAGATATATTGTGTAAAACTCAATGTGGACTCGTTTGTTACAGCTTGACACAAACCTTTCAGGCCAAACTGAAGTCCCATTTGCTCTCTGTAAACTTTAAAGATCACATGAAGTTTTCCCCCCAAAACAGGAGTAAGGCACCACCATCCTTGGCCACAGTTCCTCCTCTCAACCACTGTCGTGCAGCATGCTATTGGCTTACTGCTCCTCCATCCCTGAGGTGGCTGCATTGCAATGTCTCTCTCACATCCCATACGGTAAACCTCTAGGTAAAGATCTACATCTTGTTACATCTCTATCAAGAGAGTATTTACAAAAAGCTCTTTTGGGATAAAAAAGCATCACACGTGTGGACTATATCGGATTGCAGCCACTCCCAGCTGTCCAGTGCTTCCTCCACAACTAGCCATGTGACTCATTCCTCCATCCTCAATCAGCATCTTCCCTGTCTCTCCTCTCCACATGGCCTTTTGACTTTTCTGCAAATGATCAATGTCCACACCGCTCTTCCTCCTCAGCCATCTACCTCCTCGTCCCATTCAAGAACAATCACCCCGTCATTACCCAGCCAAAATTTTTAGCCCCAATAACCCTCTTTGTACCCTTCCTGCCTACTGATCATTTCCAAATCTATCCCTTACATTCCTGAATTTTCCAGGGAACTGAGAGGAAGGGGGGACATCAGGGATGGGGAGGATGTGGGGGGTTACCATAGTTATAACCAAGGGGTACACTCCATCACATAAATATAATGCCTTGGTTCGCCATTGTCCTGCACCCTATATAGTCATTTACATCCACAAAAAGTGGGTGTAAAATGTTACCAGATCAGAACAGAAACTGCACTGATGTAAATAATGACACAAAGTGCATGGCCCTGGAGAACTGAACCCTAAATATCTATTCTTTAAATCTTCTCTGTTCCTCGGAAAGTTAAAAACAAAAATAAAGTGAAATTCTTTTTAATAGGATCTACAAAATAAAATTACTTTGTGCTCCTTCTGCTGCCTGTTCATCTGTGGTTATCATACACTAGAGATCCTCAAAACATGTATTTTGTTTTCTGTCAAAAACTTAGAGGAAAGCAGAACATTTCCATTTTCAAAGTTTTTCAGGTTTTCATTAAAAAGACAAAACATTTGTTTTCTGTTGTTAAAAAAAATCATTTTTCAACATACTCCAAGATTTTTGACAAAAATGAAAATTCTCATTAACATTTCAGTTGTGTCCAAATAGCCATTTTTTTGCACCCCCAAGGAAGTTTTCACCAGTAATTTTCAAACAGGTCTATCAAATACTGCACAATTACCTCCTTCCACTTCTCTCTGAGAGGGGTACCCAGGCCTGTGGAAAGCACTAGCTAACTACAGCTGAGCCAGCAGAGAGAACAAAAAGAGCATGAAACATTATTTATGAGGGTCCATAGCTGGATTTTTAAAAAGTTTGAGAGGGTGGAGGGGAAAATAAAAGTTGCCCTTGTTAAAACACTGGAATATATGTGAGGCGAGGACATGGCACAGGGAGAATTTTTATGTTTACGGTTCAACTTCTCAGGAAGTCCGGTCAGTCAAGGCCAAATTGCCTGCTGGATTAAATCCATTTAAAATCAGTGGAGTTAGGCCAGAGGAGCATTTGGCCCAGAGCATTTCAAATAATTTAAATTGCAAATCTATACCCCTTGAATCAGGGCAACTGAACCAGGGGAAGGGAGGTACCTGTATTTATTCCAGGGGAGGGAGGGGAGGCAGTGGTGCTGCCAATATCCTCCCTTTGGCAGGGGCACCAGAACAATTTTTAGAGTGAGGGTGCAGAAAGTCCTTGAACAAAACTGTAAAGCATTTGGCTGCTATTATTACTTCAAGCTAGGGAGTATTCTGCACTCCCTCCTAGTCCCAGAGCCCCTTCCCCCCCGGGGGTTCAGCCAGGGGAAAGCAGCGTCTTTAAACGGGCTTATTAGTTGCATTGCAGTAGTGCGTAGAGGCCCCAACCCAGACTCTCTTTATGTTAAGCACTATACAGACAGACAGTCCCTGCCCCCAAAAGCCCAAATACACAACACAGACAGAGGGCAAACTGGCAAAGAGAGGCAAGTCATTTGCCCAAAGCCACACAGCAGGCCAGTGGCAGAGACAGGAACACAATCCAGGTCTCCCTACTCCCAGTGCAATCTGGTAGGGGCTCCACAGAAGCCCCAGTAGCAGAAGCTTCCTGAAAAAGGAATTGAGTCAACTTGTGAAACTTGGCCCTGCCAAAGCTAGACCAGCCCAGATCCAAGCCCACAGTGGAGCAATGGCTGTGGGCAGCTTCTGCAGTCACATCCCTACTCACCAGAAATGAAGGCCAGCAGCCTAGCCACTGTCAGCTTCTGCCAGGGTGATCCAGCAATCGTGACCTTTTTGTTTGATTTAACTCACTTTACTGCACTGGAGGACTGTTTCCCACCTGGGCTCTAAAAGTTTTCCAGCGGAGTCCCAAGATCTAACGTATTCTGCAGGACGACCCTCAGTGCACAATTAGAACCAATCTCCCTACTCTAAATCAAACTTTATGCCTGAATAATTTAAGTGTCCTTTTTATTTATTTATTTATTTACATAAGACTAAACACCCCAGGAATAGATTTTTTTGACCTAACACTAATATAGTGCAATTAATTCCTATGCAGAAAGTCAACTCAAGGCCTATGCGCTACTTAAGCCCTATTTTGAGGGCTTAAAATGGTGCCTAGATCTTGTGCTGGTCCTCTGAATGTCACCCTTAAGGAGAGAAATGAGGGTATCAACGTTACACAGCACTCAGGAAGCACACAGGTTTATCAGAAATATAAGGGCCTTTATAGTTTATCCTACGAAGATACTAAAAGTATTTTGCTCTGAAGCTACAAAAATGATTTCAAGCAACTCCTTTCCACCTCACCCAAAATAGAGAGATCTTTGTTTTCAGAAAAAACAGTACAAATTAATATTGTGACAGAACTTCATACCAGATAATCAGATCTTCCTTGTTTTCAGAACTAAAGATGTTTAGTCATTAGAGGCCTGGCACTCTTCCAAATCAGAATTCATTAGCTTACTCTGCTCCCTTTCAGGCAAAGCTTGGTCTGGCCCATCCAGAGCCAACTGGTTTTCTCAGAGGGGGAGTCACACATTGCACAGTTCCAATATCATATTATATTTGACATTTTAGTGGAAAATCCAGATTTGCTTGATATAAGACTAGATGACCGAAGCAATGAGGAGTTGGAAGATTTTCTGTCATCAGTGGTAATTTGCCCACATTTCCTGTTCAGTCAGATCCTTGCAACCTCACATGGCGGAACCTTTGAACAAGACAAAGCATTTCCTCCAACTTAAGGGCCATTCTCTGAAAAGCAGCCAACAGGGACAGATGAGGATAAAAGGAAGGGTTTCCCACCCAGCCACCACCTGTCAACTTGATTACTAGTATACGGTTAACCAGTGATGAGCTGCTAAAATCTTAACAACCGGTTCCCTATAAAAAGTTCTGATTTAAGGGATGTGCCACAGTATGTATTTTTTGTACCAATAGGGTTACCATACGTTCGTATTTTCCCGGGAGGAATTTTTAAATTTTAAAATTTCCGCCTGGATGGCGATTTAAGAACCAAAAAGCCTGACATCTCTGGGAAAATACGGATGTATGTTAACCCTACCTAAAGTTCTTTTTAAAAAAAGATGGGCTTGAACTAGAAATGAGCTCCGTTTCACATGTGTGGGTCCCCGCCTCTCCCTGGGGGTGTGCTAGGGTGACCAGATGTCCCGATTTTATAGGGACAGTCTCGATTTTTGGGTCTTTTTCTTATATAGGCTCCTATTACCCCCCACCCCCGTCCCGATTTTTCACACTTGCTGTCTGGTCACCCTAAGGTGTGCACATGTGTGGGTCCCAGCTGCTCCCTGCCCCCCCTCATTGAAGCAGGTGTGCAGGGTTACTGCCCTGGGAACTGCAGGACACCAGTGGACCTGGGGCTGGCTGCAGACAGGGGCATGGGGCAGGGCTAGCTGGAGGCAGGGGGTACGACAGGGCCTGGCTGCGGGCAGGAGCTGGCTGCGGGCAGGGGGTGCGACAGGGGCTGGCTGCGGGCAGGGTGGTGGGTACTCACACGGGGAAAGGGGCTGGGAGCAGCCTGAGCAGCAGGACGCAGCCCAGGCCCAGCAGAACAGCCGGAGACCCACCAGGTAGCAGCAGGAGCCCCAGGGCCAGTGGTCCAAGGAGCAGCAGCAGCAACAGGGCCAGGCGGCAGCCCACATGGCTCCTGCAGCGCAGCGCCCCCGGCGGCTGGAGGAGGAATTACTCGCTTCCCGGCCAGAGCCCATCAAAGCTTCCCTCGCAGGGAAGCCAGTTAACAAGCGGTTCTAAAACCGCTTCAAAATTTAACAACTGGTTCATGCGAACCGGCTCCAGCTCACCCCTGGGGTTAACTACACTCTGTATAAACTTACCAGATTATAAAACATGGGTCACTCAGCCCATTAGTACTAATAATGGGAGAATCGCAGAAAGGATCCGTTTTGGGGCCCCAATCCCACAAGGTGTTCAGCATCTTCTGCAGTGGGCTAGAAGCTGAGGTCATTCATTGTGTAGCTGGTCATTCATGAATGGAACGGGAGAAAGAGGGTCAGATTTCAAGAGAGACCTAATTTAGGGAGGGACCAGAATGCAAATTGGGTTCAGGCTGCTACTACACAAACAGGAGGGCCTCAGCATACTACATTAGCTTCTTGGCATGTTAAATAGACTTCTGTTTCCTGCTGGATCACCTATTACTAGTGAAAACCACTTCCCAGCAGCCCAAAGTTTGGATGCTTAACTGAATGTCTTGAATCTCTGAAGCTGGGCTGGAAGTCTTGTAAAAGCATGCTCTCATAAGGCTTGAAGTTAGCCTGCAAATTTTGCAGAAGCCGCTTGGGGGATTTCAACACATGTGGTTCAAACAGGAACAAAGTAGTGCAGGGTTATGTGGGGGGGGGGGGGGGAAGAGGAAAAGGTCAAAAGTCTTTCGATCTTTGAATAAAAAGCCTGATTTGCACAAGTTCCTGTTTTATCCAAACTAGTTTTCCCACCCTTACTGATACATAAAAACTGGTAGGAATGGCCATTAGAACTTCTACTGCTTTGAAGGTTTCAGAGCCAATCCCTTCCCTAACATCTGATTTGATCAATTTCAGAAAATAATTTTAGTACTTTTTATTTAAATAGACATAAATTCACATTTGGCTTATATTTTCAAGAACTTTACCTTGAAAGAAACATGCATTAAGACAGGGGTGGCCAATCTGTGGCTTCGGAGCCACATGTGGCTCTTCAGAAGTTAATATGCGGCTCCTTGTATAGGCACCGACTCCGGGGCTGGAGCTACAGGCGCCAACTTTCCAATGTGCCAGGGGGTGCTCCCTGCTCAACCCCTGGCTCATAAAGTTATGATACAATTAGTTTTTACCCAGCTTTTAGATTACACATTATTGGAGATGGGCGAGAAGAGATAGACAGTTTTGGTTTAAGTTTTGCAAAGTCTTATCATCTGGGTTTTGGTTTTGCAAAACTAGGGCTTGGATTTGAGTCTTTTTTTTTTTTTAACCTGTATTCTCTGGGACCTCACCAGAACCCCAGATCTAAACATTCCCAACATTAAGTGGATGAAATATCTGAAACCATGCTGTCCCAAAGTCTGAGTGTTCTAAATTGGTCAGTTAGAGATTAGTTTCAGCTGTGACCTCTGATCCAAATCCAGACCAAGGTTTAGTTGCTGATCCAACTCTCAACTTTATCCAAACTCCTAAAATTCAGGGGCAGAGAGGGTTTAAAAGAACTGTTCTAGTTCTAATTCTTCTCTAGTTTATACAAACTGTAAGCTCTTTGGGGAAGGGATTGTCTTTTTATTACATGTGTGGACATTATCTAGACCAGATCTCTGATCAGCACCTCTAGGTATCATACAAGCAATAAACAATTTTACATGTAAAACTGATACCTTTTGAATGATTCGGCTTTGCAGCACCAGGCAAGGACATCATAAGCGCGTGTTTCACAATGGGTAAAAGCTAAGCATGCAATGAGAAATGTGTGTGTGTGTGTGTCTGTCTATCTGTCTGTCTATCTCTCTCACATAAACACCTCCCCTTCAACTTCCAATTTTCTAAAAATCAGGTTTGTTTAGACAAGCAGTTGAAAATCTAGTTTGAACACATGCGTCAGAAAGCTGTGACAGCATCTTCATAATGTAAAGCTTATGGTACATTAAACTTTAAAGAAAAGATGAGTTCCTGTTTTCATTTTATCAACAGTTTCACAGGCAGCAAAAGGAAAGCCACAAAATAATGTTTGCACCCACAGCCAAGCATGGGAGACCCAACTCAGCATCTAGTTAAAATGAAAATGAATAATACTTTGCGCAGCTACACTATAGCATCTTTCACTGTAGCATATCAAAGGGCTCTGCAGATACGAATTAAGCTTTGAGATATTATTATCCCCATTTTGAAGATGAGGAGAAACAGCCACAGAAAGGTTAAGTGAATAGACTGCTAGTCTCCACATTGGGAGTTGGAAGAGGAAGGTCTGCTTAGGAGGAATTTTTCTGATAAATTACTATGATTAATTATTTGAGCCTTTGTCATAGATCAGGACCCTACTGTGCTAGGTGTTGTGCAAACACAGAACAAAAAAAGACAGTAATTCATCAGAGTATCCATTTTGGTTATCAGAGAAATGGAGGGGGAAGAAGGGGACAGATTTTCAAGCGTGCTCAAAATGCAGCAGCATTCTGTGACATTTGGCCAGGTTTTCAACAGAATTCAGCACCCAGCGTGCTGAATGAACACTGAAAATGTGGTCAAATTAGTCCTTTTTGTATTTCGTAAAACTATAAAGATTTAATTGGTTTAAAAACACAGGTTGCTAAATGAAAGACAAAAATAGTAACAGATGATAGCCACTATAAATGTTACCCACTTAATTAAAAAAAAAAAAAAAAGCAGAGTGTACTTTCATGAGATAAACATTTTACATCAGACCTGTGCATTTTGGGAACTTTGTGTAAAAACAAAAAAAAAGAGATGTGTGAGTAGAGTGTGATTTTCAAAGGGTCATAACTCGGTGAAACCTAAAACAATTTTCTTCAGAAGACTCAAGGCAGCAAGGATCACCAGACACTGGCGAAGTCATCAGTCATTTTATTCTAGACAATCACCCCCATGTGCTGATTGGCTGCTTGCTCCAATCCCTCCTGGCCTTACCTCCCTCACAGTCACTCCACTTCTGCCTGACTCCACCTGCCCTCCATCCTTCCATAATTTTTCCCCAATCTCTTCTCCCCTCCCCAGCTGCCCGTTTACTTAGTCCCCTAACAAACCTCCAAAAATGATTTTTAAAAATTTGTAGAACTAACATGACATTTGCCAGCATCACATTATTCACTCTGCTCTTATATCCCTTTGCCTCACCAGTGCTGACTTTTGTTCTTGCCAGTGGGTGCTCCTCTCTGCCCCGTCCCCTCCATTCAAGCAGTGTGCAGGGGCCTTGGGGGGGCAGGGACATGGACCGGGCCCCACAAAAGATTAATTCAGCCCTGCGGGTGCTGAGCACCCCCTATTTTTTTCAGTGGATGCTTGAGCCCCCGGAGCACCCACAGAGTTGGCACCTATGCTTTGCCTGCCTCTCCTCCCCACCTTCGCTTTATCTTGTTTATTTAGATTTAAGTTCTTGGAGGCTGGGGCTGTCTCTTAGGCCTGGTCTACATTTAAAAGTTACGTTGACAGGGGTCAAGGGTATAAAATGTTGGTCAGAGGTATGAAACAAACTACCCCCAACTGACATAGTCATGTTGACCTAACCCCCAGGGTAGATGCAGCTATACTAATGGGAGAGTACTTCCATCAACAAAGCTGCTGTCGTTCAGGGAGGTGGTGTTCTTACAGAGATGGCAATTCCCCTTCCATTGGCGTAGGCTGTGTCTATATTACGGGGCAATGCCGGCATAACCACAGTGACGTAGATATGCCAGTACAGACATACTCTTACTCTCTGTTTGTATAGTGCCTAGCACAATGGGCCCTGATCTTGGCTGGTCTCTAGGCATTACTATAACATAAATCATACATTTCTGCTGAAGAGGTGTTTGAGATACATTGCAATCATTTCCCACTCCTTACATGCAAAATGGCTGAACCATTTTCACTCAAAATTAAACAAGCAAATAAAAAGGAACCTTCAGGCAGAGGTCAGGCCTGAAAAATGAAAATTTCAGAAAGTTATAAGCAAATGAAAATAGGGGCTTAGAATGGAAACATTCATGGAATCTTAACTACGTAACTGCTCCTGCCATCATAGCCATGTGCAGTGACACTACAAAGGAGCTGCACAATGGCATATGCCACATGAATGTAGCGAGTAAGTGCTCTCTAGAATAATGGACAAATTTCTATTAGCAACCATATGCGTATTATTTTCAATAATTCCCTGCTTGCAAGGTTTCAGCCCTGAAGGAGTTTTTAATAACACACAGCAGAGCTAACAATTCCTTATAAATAGCAGCTAGGTTGGAAAAGGTTGATAGGCTTCTAACAAACAGCAGAAGCCACTTCTCTTCTTACGGTTGCAGATGGATTTCAAGCCACTAATCCTACAGCTTGAATCATTACATTTTACTGAAATAAACAACAAATGGATGGTGAAAAGATTATGTCCGCTAGGTGAACTTTCACCAGACAGCTCGGATAGGTTGCCCAACACATTCTCCTAGAAGTTTGAGAAACACACTGTCTTTTCATTGAAATAATGGCCTCCAGGCATCAGTATCCTTTAATTATCTAAGCTTGTATTAATACATCTCCACAGATCAGCAGCAAGAGTTATAATTGCAATTGCACTGGTAGTAAGTACCATATTGTTAGAACTGCACAACACTCAGTCCAACTTCTTTCCCACAGTATTAGAACATCACAAAACATGCTTTTTTTTTTTTTTTTTTTTTTAAGAGGAAAACATTGGCTGCTTGATCTCTAACCAAATGACAATTCCCCCCGCACACACACACACACACACACACACTTTCATAATTTTTAAATTATTTTCCTGCTTCAAACAATTCTAACTACACTCTTTTAAACAAATCTATGCCCAAAAGAAATGAAGCTTGAAAGCTGAAGTTCGGCACAGGCTGTGGGTCAAATCCATGACTGACAAAACAGGAAACAATTCTATTGACTTCATTAGGTCAATAGAGTTACATGGCTACTGATGCCAACAATGAATTTTGCCCAGGACTTAGGCCTTGTCTACACTACAGGGGAAATTTGATCTAAACTACGCAATTTGAGTTATGTGAATAGTGTAACTGAAGTCGATGTAGCTTAGACCTACTTACCGCGGGGTCCACACTACACGACATTGACGGGAGACGCTCTCCCGTCGACTCCCCCTACTCTTCTCAATCCGATGGAGTACAGGAGTCGACGGAATAGCGATCTGGGGTCGATTTAGCAGGTCTTCACTAGAACCGTTAAATCAATCGCTGATGCATCAATTGCTGCTTGTTGATCCCCCAGGAAGTGTAGACCAAGCCCTTAGTCTGAACAAATGATTGCTTTTGATTTAACAGAGTTAGGGACTCCTGAAAAGCGCACACACTGGATAGGATCAGCATGTAGATTTATTATATTAAGAAATGCACACCTGACGGCAGATACATACACTTCTCAGAACTGTGCACTTTGGGAAGCTTGTTAAGAAGCAGTAATTGTGGCTTTGCCTGCAACCTCCCACCCCAATGGGGCTCTTCAGCCCCTTTTCTATCTCCCTAAATTGTTAGGGGTGGGGTTCCCCTCCTTGCAGCTGAAAGTGACCTATGGTCTAAACATCATGAACTAATCTGTGGGCCTGATCTTGCACTCCTGACTCAAGCAAAATCCTCATTGACGTCAATGGGAGTTTTGCTTTTAAACCACAATCCACACTGGACATTGGGTGTGCTGCAGCAAGAATCTTCAGAGCGATTTATCTGGATCTCAAAAAACAGACCACAAAACAGATAGGTTGGACTGTAACTTTTCAAAGGAGGTTTCGGTCAATTATTATTTTAAACCAAACTGGATCACCAACATATCTATTTAATACATTCTACCAAACCACCTAGGGCCCAACCTCACTCCCTTTGAAGTCAGCAGGAGTTTCAATTGACTTAAATAGAGAAATGGATGAGGACCTAAGAGATTCAAGAATCAAGGCACATGCAGACGAGCATCTCTCATTAACACACCTACAGAAACGTCTGTAGTATCCTACGGTGTTATTACTGTGTTTTATCTTTATCTTTGCTGGTGGTCTAAAGACTGTATTTAGCTTAGATTTCCTAACATTTTCCTGTAATCTCTTCCTTGGACACACAGAAACAAAGAACAATGGTTGATGATGGGGTGAGTGGGGAGGATTCGAGGCACAGCTCTAGTAAAAACAGAGATGGCAATAAACTATTGCTAATTTGCCTAATAGATAATCAGCACACGTAGGCAAGATTCTTTGTCCACTGTAATCCAATTCTTTCCTACTTTATAAGCCTCCCTCCGCATCCCCTACTATGTTTATGATTAGGTTGACAATCAGTCTACTATGTACTCAATGTGAGAAATAAAAAAAATAAGCAAGGGAACTCAAGTAGTGTTTACAGTGCTGGTAGGTTTGAGTTGAAAAGCCAAGCAAAGGGCGTGGGTAAGATCAAGAGAGAAAAAGGTCCATTGAGACTCTGCAAGTGACATTATACTTTTTTCCTTTTCAAATCTGACCACCTTCAACATCTCTCACATGAAAACTTAATGGGGATGAAACCAGGAGTTATTAACATAAATTTGATAGGTTTCTACAGAAATTACTCTAAAAACCTAGACTTTAATAGGGAAATTTAAAAAAACAAAATTAAAAAAATAAACCTTTAGAAAAGACAAAATTCTCTCACAAATTTGACAAGATTTTCTAACAAGTGTCTATTTTATTCTTTTAATCTCTGCATCTGCCTCCACTCCAGCCTCTTAAAATGAAACACGAAGATATTTTGATTGAGGGGATACACTTGTACTGAATTCCTGCTGGGAGAATCTACTCCTGGAGCTAATTTTTTGGCTGGCTTTCAGTATTACATAAGTCTCATATTAGTATGAATACACTTACCAATAGAGTAACACTAGGAGGATCACCAGCAGAGCCACTGTTACTGTTGTTCCATTGATTTCCATGAAGACAAATTTCAAGAGATCTGCAAGCTCCATTTTCCTTCACTACACAATGCTGGGCTTGAGGTTGATGGGGAAGTCTCCTCAATAACAGATAAAACTTGCCAGTTACATGAATGACAGTCTGTAGTGAAACAGGAACCAAGAGAGCAAAGTCTGTCAAACCAACTCTAATTGTGAACTTTTCCTGTTCTCACTGACTGCACCCTCAGAGAAAGGCAGAAGTTAAGGGCTTCCTGTGTAATGGGATGAAGCAACTTTTTTTTCCCCCTTGATGACTGTCGCATTAATAAATATTTACATAGCCACTGCTTGAAACATCAGAGCTGGCCCATAGGTTTGCAGCGTGGGAGGGGGGGAATAAAAGAGGGAATATATCACGCGGATGTGGAATAGATTTGAAAAAAAATACCTCAGTGAATCCAGTCTGCTCTGTAAATAGAAAAGTTCCTTTAAAATGTGAACAATCTGGCAACATACTACTGACGCATGGGAAAATTGCTCAATAGGCAGCCCTGGAAAGGGGCTGTCCATAGGAGAGGCGCAACAACAGTGCAAGCATCCTCTAGCGTCCCTCTAACATGACTCAACCCTGACTTGAATGACCATCTCAAGAAGCAAAAGGGTAATTCTGCTTCCCTGCCAGTTCAGTCCTTGGTATCTCAGATTAGACAGTAAGCAGAGTTGAAACTAGGGGGCATCTCTACAATGGGCACACAACTACTTATACATAAGCTATCAGATGCTAATGAATTTAAAATCACTAACGGTTTGAGCCATAGTTAAAAGTGACTTTCAAGTGAGAGACATCCTCCACCACCCAGGAGATTCCTGGTCCCTAGGGCCATCCAACATATTTTGTTATTATTTAAAGAAAAAATAGATATTGCACACAACCTATTTGAAAGTTATGCAAATTAAAATATTCCCAAAGAGAACTAGGTTTGTAAAGAAGTATTGGAGCATAAGCTTCCGTGGGTGAATGCCCACTTCATCAGACGCAAGTGGGATGAAGTGGGCATTCACCCACGAAAGCTTATGCTCCAATACTTCTGTTAGTCTTAAAGGTGCCACAGGACCCTCTGTTGCTTTTTACAGATTCAGACTAACACGGCTACCCCTCTGATACTAGGTTTGTAAACTATCTAGTAACCTTAAGAACTAGACATTCTGCTCATCGGATTCCCATAACATACAAGACGAAAAGTAGTTTCTTCTTATACAGCCCCCTGAGATAACAGCTTAGATATAATGTGTGAGGCTTCTCCAACACCACTGTATTACATTTCCGTCTCTTATCAGAGAGGTTAATAATATAGGTATCAGAAAAGTAAAAATCTCCAACGCAATAGAGTTTAATTTTAAGATGATCTGACTCTACTATAACTGAATTACTGCTATTTTAGTTCTCGGTGCTTCACAACTACATTTATTCCTTTCCAGCGTTGGATCCTTACAAAATAAGTAAAAGGTGTTAACCAGCTCATCAGCTCCACAGAGTAGCACAGTAATTCACAGAAAACTTTGCTTACTGTATTAATAATGCCATTGCTTCCAGATGCTACTCTGGGTCAATAATAGCTCTGCCCGTTTGCTGTTGCCAAGTTGTCCAAGAACAATTGAATCACAATTCAAGACTGGAGACGTGAAGGATTAATCATTGGGCACACACTGATCCCAAATAGCACTGATCTCGCTGGACCTTAGTTTATATGGAATATTTCTTAAAAACTTCTTAAAAAAGGAGAATGATTAGTCACAAATCTTGAGAGCGAGACATTAGATATTTTGACTTTACTGCACTTCTTTGTTAAAGAGTACATATAGTTGCCCACAGTAGACCTGATGCTTCTCCCAATGAAGGCAATGGCAAAACTTATGTTGAGTTCAGTCAATACTGAGTTGGACCCAGATCTTGCTTGATTATTTTTAGAAGCTCAATGGAACTTTCCAGGATCATGCTTGGAGGAGGATGGGATGTATTTGTTCTTAAACACACACATAATGAAGTAAAATGGATTTTCAAAATCAGCATCCCATTTGGAAAAGAATGAATAAACAAGTAGTTTGATTGTTGTTGGGCACCGCATTTTTACACCTCTGCACCTGTTTCTTGCTAAAGTTTTTAACTTGCATCTTCACCAGATAGAGGGGAAGTCGTACAACACTAATCCCAACACTCACCTGGAACATGCCTCACACGCCCATTCGCTACAAGGTATTTACAGTGATACCACAGTCAAGTTGCTAATTTCCCAAAAGAGACTTTGTCTCAAAGATCCAGCTGATGCCTTGTGGAAAACTTTGAGAAACATTCTATTTATAGGGCCTGTTTTCAGTATTTCTCTTCCCTCACCTCTTCGTTACAAGAGTTATTTGCATGAGAAACATGTTTATTGAAGAGTTAATAGGAGACTTATTTTTCCATCTCTACTCACAATCCTCTGCTGAATGACAACATCTGGTTGGTATGAAAAGTACTATAATGTCAGTCAGGAGTATGTGACTTCATAGAGGGGCAAGTTCTGTTCCTCTCATTCAAATGTCCGAGAAGGTTGAGGGGAGGTAGAAGGGGGAAGGAATCCTCTGCACTCAGGGAGCAGAGCTACTTGGTGGCTGCTTACTGCAAGGTCGGGGCACAGCAGGGTTCCACTCAGGTTGCAGCTCATGTATTCAGGGACAGGCAGGGGGAGTAGATCCACAAGGATCACACTCCATTGACATTTATACTGCGCTCATCACTAGGACATCTTCTTCCATCCCAAATTCTCGTCCACCGCAGGAAGAACCCACAGGGCTCAGATCTGTTCCACACAAACCTATGCTTGGGTGCTTCATATCCAGACATTTCCCACCTTCAACGTGCAGCAGAATCACATAATTAGAGGAATGCAGCAGCAGCAGAACTAAAGTAGAGGAAAGGGCAGGATTTGGCCTGCACTGCAGAAGCAGCTGAAGTCTTACAGAGCAAGAGAGCCAGTTTACTTGTATGTGTTTACAGCAGTAAAAAAAGAAAAGAAAAGAAAAAGGAAGTACAGAAATTGCGTGACAAATACTAGAAATTGAACTGTTCCTCAGCTGAAAAATAGTCTAAGTTTTCCAGGAAGAGTTAATGATTTTAAAGCCTTGTCCACATGACCAGGAATAGTTTTTAAACACAGTTGCAACAGAACTAGTTTCTAAATTGGAATGCAGCATAAATATTCTACCACGATGAAAACCTTCAAAATGCTTGCCATAGATTAGTGTAGTGGTGACACAGAAAATATGGAATAAATAATTAACAACAACGTTATAGATCTCTAGACATAGGCCAGAATCCCTGGCATAATTTAGGCCTAAGCTTTTAAAACATATCAAAACAGCACATACTGTTTCTGTGTTTCATAGACAGGATATGTAGGTTGTGTAAAAGCTAAACTAACTTGGTTTAACCATAAACTCTTGCTAACGGCTTGTCTACATTACCCGCTGGATCGACGGGCAGCAATCAATCCAGCGGGGGGTCGATTTATCGCGTCTAATCTAGACGCAATAAATTGACCACCGAGCACTCTCCCGTCGACTTCGGTACTCCACCAGGGCGAGAGCCGCAGGCAGAGTCAATGGGAGAGCGTCAGCCATTGACTTACCGCAGTGAAGACATCCGGTAAGTAGATCTAAGTACGTTGACTTCAGCTAACGTTACTCATGTAGCTGAAGTTGCTTAACTTAGATCGATCCCCCCGCCCCCCAGTGTAGACCAGGCCTAAGTTATGAAGTAAATTCCTTCTATTTTACATGCTTTATGTCTATACATTTGTAATGGACACACTGTAGAACTATCAATGTTATTTGATATAAATTCAGAAGGTATAATTTTATTTCTAGATATAGGAAATCTAAAAAGGTGTCAATTAACATTTAAAAAGCTTAATTATCTGATAGTTCTATCTAAAGCATTCTTTAATAGACCCCTTCAGTTCAAGGAAGTTTTGTAGCGTAAGCAACCTGACCACAAACCAATGCAAATAGTTCGGCCCATGCTGTTTATTTTAACAGGGCCACCCAGAGGATTCAGGGGGCCTGGGGCAAAGCAATTTCGGGGGCCCCTTCCATAAAAAAAGTTGTAATACTATAGTAACATGTATTTGGAAATGTAAAAAATAACCAGTGAAATACATTCAAAAATTAATTTTTAATAATTTGAAAATACACAAAATACATTATTTAAAAACATTAAATGCTTTAATGGTATGTATACATTTGCAATTACATAATGGGCTGTCGCTGGGTGATGGTTGGTGCCAATGGGCTGTCGCTGCCTGGGGGTGGCGCTGCTGTTGCCCAGGGCTGGGTGGGGAGTGGGGTCGGGGGGTGTCCGGCTCAGAGGGGCTGGGCTCGGAGCTAGGGGTCAGGGCTGTGGGGGGAGTGGGGTCAGGGG
>NW_020664598.1:11526985-11529180 GCF_002925995.2 Terrapene triunguis
GGGGGGGGGGGGTCAGGGGGGTGTCCGGCTCTGAGGGGCTTACCATGCTGCTTATTCCCGCCTCCCCCCTCTCCCAGAGCCTCAGCGCGCCGCGTCCAGGAGTGGCCCTGGACAGCGCTGCAGCGGCCTGGCTCCACGGGACCTGAGGTCCCGCTGCTCAGCCAGGAGCTCAGAGCCCTGCCCGCTTACCATGCGGCTCTGAGCGGGAGGAGCTCAGGCCACGCCGCTGCAGCGCTGTCCAGGGCCACTCCTAGACGCGGCGCGAATGAGGCGCCGGGGGAAGGCGGAGGCGGGGGCAGGGGCAGGGGGGAGCCTCCGTCATTCTCGTGGGGGCCCCTGCAGGGCCTGGGGCAAATTGCCCCATTTGGCCCCCCCCTCCCCCCAGGACGGCCCTGTATTTTAAATAGAAATGTGATCAATAAGATATATACAACTAATCTAACAAAAAGGTGTTTGTGTATAATACAAAACAAATACCTAATATATAAAGAAGCTGATGTAGTCAAGTGGAATATTGAGAAGCTAATGTGAAGGGCAAATCTTTAAGGTGAACCAACCAAAATTTTCTAAGATCATAAAGCTTGATCAACAGTGTGCTTGGCAGTTGAACAGAGAGTTTCACACTTGAAGCCATCCTTCTAGTGTGAAGGTGTAGGGAATATTCAAGTACTGGTAAAGAAGTGTGTGTTTCATATTATTGCATTAATTGTTATCTCCCATTGGTGACTGACCAAGAAAATGACTTTTTGTTTAGATGTTTGTCATACAGCAATACAGACAGGACCATCCAAGGCTGTAAAGAGACATACATAAAAACTCTTCTCAACTTCAAAATGGACATTTCTGCAAACAGCTAAAAGCGCTGTTGGAAAGGTCATGGAGTTGTGCAAAATCAACCAGACGACCATACTGTAGAGGGGCCCACAGAAAGTAACTTGCAGAGGTAGGTCGCTGGCTGGAGCTGAGCCAGCACGTGTTCAATATATGGCCCAACATGGCTTACACTAGGGTTACCATATTTTAATTTTAAAAAAGGACACTCCGGCCCCGCCCCAACTCCGCCCCTTCCCCGCCCCAGCCCCGCCCCTTCCCCAAAGCTCCCGCCCCAACTCTGCCCCCTCCCCGAACGCTCCGCCCCCCTGCTCCTCCCCCTCCCCTGCTTCCCGCGAATCAAATGTTCGTGGGAAGCCTGAAACAGGGAGGCAGCAGGTAGGCTGGGGCTGGGGCTGGGGCTGGGGCTGGGGCGCGGCGCGGCCCAGTCCGGCCCCCCTGGCCAAGCAGCTCCTTCCGGCGGCCGGCCGGCCCAGGCCAAGAGGCTCTGGCCCCGCCGTCTCCCGCCCCAGCGGCCCCGGCCGAGCACCGCCAGCCCCAGCAGCCCCGGCCCGGACCCAAGCCCCACGACCCCTTCCTCCCTCCCTATTTTCCCGGACATGTCCGGCTTTTGGGGATTTCCTCCTGGACGGGGATTTGAGGCCCAAAAAGCCGGACATGTCCGGGAAAATCAGGACATATGGTAACCCTACTTACACAAACTTGGATGGCACAAGAAATCTTGCACAAAGAACCTGGAATTTTTCAAACAATTTACAAGAAGTCATAAAGGGGACTCCTTGTTTTCTCATTGGATGATGGGAAAGAACACAACTTGTGTTCTGGTTGAACATGCAAAAGTCTTTGCCAGAAACATAGGTCACTTTCTGATTGCCATGCCTCTCCCCCACCCCAACAATCCCCCCCACACCCAGTGAGCTTTTCCAAGAAAGGAACTAGGCCATATCACCAGCAGAAAATTTTAAAAAATGCCCTTTGTTGTTCAACATGTTGCTCCCTGAAGCTGAAATACATGGAAGAGAGAGAGAGAGAGTGTGAGCGAGACTGCCATTGCCTGCGCAGCAAGAGCTCTCCCTGCTCCATAACAACTGAAGTTTTGTAACTAACAAGCACCCTATTAACTCTGGGATTCTCTACATAAACACTTGGTTTCTGGCAAGCTGGGGTGTAAATCTACCCTCCATTAGCCTGCCACATACTACACTGAAAGGGAAAAAAAAGACCCATAGCAGTGAGTCTCAGAGCCCGGGGCTATGGACTCAGACTTGCACTACAGTGCTAAAAATAGCAGTGTAGACATTATGACTTGGGATCTGAGATCTGGTAAGGGGTGTGGGCCTCAGAGCCTGAGCAGAAATGTCTAC
>NW_020664598.1:11529580-11534287 GCF_002925995.2 Terrapene triunguis
TTTTTTTTTTTTTTTTTTTTTGCAGTGGAGATGTATCCTTTGGGTCTGTGTGGAGCATGCTGCCATACAGTAAAAGTTCTTTAGTGCACTTTGAAATAAAAGTAGCTCAAAGCACACTAGGGAACTTTCAGTGCCCAGCAGCAGAGTCTGCATGGACATTTAGTGCACCCCAGGCTAGTGCAGGGTAGATTTACACTCTAGCTTGCCGGGAACTAAGTGTCCAACAAGCCCTTTATCTAGAGAGACTGCTGCAAAATCCAGAACAAGAATAGGAATACATCTGTCATAACACTTAGGCCAGGACTACACTACCACTTATTTCAGTATAACTTACATCACTCTGGGGTGCAAATAAGCCACCTCCCTGAGCGACACAAGTTACACCAACCTAAGCGTTGTTGTGGACAGTGCTATGTTAGTGGGCGAGCTTCTCCCAACAACATAGCTACCACCTCTCACAGAGGTGGATTTATTATGCCAATGGGAGAGCTCTCTCCCATCAGTATAGAGTGTCTTCACCAGACACGCAGCGGTGCAGCTGTGCCTATGTAGTTCTCCTAGCGTAGACTAGCCCTTAAAGTTCATTCAGGTGATTCACTCAATCTCTAGAAACCAGTCACTGCAATTGTGAAGCTGAGCTGGAGAAGCCACCTTCATGCCACTTTCAAAAGTGACTTTTATACATGAATTGTTTACCCAAGTGATGACCTGCTCATGTTAAACCAAATGCTCCTCAGAAAATACATAACAGCGTTAAAGCTTTTGAATGACTAAAGCGTATAATGTGTGCTTATACTTCACTAACAAATTTAGTTTTAGTTGTCTAGAACTTACACTGAATCACTAAGAGAAACAAGATGGGTGAGGTAATTATTGGACAAACTTCTGCTTTTGAGGTTTATAGAGCTCTTCTTCAGATCTGGAGAAGGTAATCAGGGTGTCATATCTAAGGTGGGACAGATAATTAAGCATAAGAGGTTCCCACAAGTTGAAGGACACTACTTAAAATGAAGTGGGCCATAACACCTCTGCAGTAGTGGGACAAAGGAGGGTTAGTAGTCAGTATGGTGTGTTACAAACTGTTGGAATGAGCCATAAAACTAGTGTCTCTGTAAAGTCCATGGCTTTTTTAAGTATCCAGTGGAGTTATGAATTTAAGTTCCCAGGCTTGTCTTTTGAAGATGCTGTGCAGGTTTCCTTTGAGGATGAGGACTGAGAGGTTAGATATGGAGTGATCACTTTGTGAAAAGTGTTCACCCATGGGTGATAGTGTGGTTTTGTCCTTTATCATTTTTCTGTGTGAGCAACCCATATAGTTTTACTGGGGCATCTGATACACTGGATGAGATAACCACATGTTGTGATAGGCATGTGCAAGCCCCATGGATTGTGATAGGTGTGTTGTGGGGGGGCAATTGATCATCACAGCTGTGGAGACATGTCTACCAGTTTTTGCTTTGGCAGAGCCTGGTGCTGCTTTGAGTTGATGTGTCCTGGTCTGTGGGGAGCTTGCTTCTGACCATGAGCTTAACAAGGTTGGGGCCTGACTGTAAGTAACAGATTTCTTGTTGAGTCTGGGGTGGTTACTAGATGTGTGGAGGTAGGTGTAGTGATCCGTTGGTTTCTTGTATATAGTTGTCTGTAGGGTTCCATTATTGAAGCTGATCATGGTGTTCAGGAACCACTGAATCACTAACTTTAATGAAAGCATAGAGTCTGGAGAAACTCATTATATTAACTAAGCCTAGTACTATTTGAAAGAGGAAACTGCTTCCCTACAAACAAGTTAGCTGTGAGAAATCCTGATTATTTCAGAGAGGTCATACTAGAAACCACATAGATTTTATGGCCAAGAGAACGAATGGTGTCTTACACAGAAAGAGGAAGAAACTTTGAATTGGTTTGCAAGCTAAAGGTTTTACCACAATTTGAACCTTTGGTTAAAGTAACATAAGAGCTTACAGTATTTGTGAAATTCCAGAGAAATTAGAATAGCTTCAGAATAATTACCCGTATATTATATTTGGTGTAATGTGTGATAGTCTTGAACATGTATTAATAAGGTAGATTTGAACTCAATTGACATTCTTCGATAATTAAGTAAGTTGCCTAAATTTCTGAAGTTCTACTTCAGAATTGTTGGTTGAACCAACAAGAGCAGTGTCCCATAAACTTGACTATAGATACATAAGGATCTATATGGTTTCATGTTGATACCCAAAATCACCTGCCCAGACTAATATAGAACTAGGATAAAAGTTTGCCTTTGCAACAAGACTGTGATAAGACTTTGAATTAATTGAACTGATTTATTAACTCTTGTTGTAACATCCCATGTTGAGATCAGTTTTTTGACAGAGATGACATTATTCACAATCTTTATTCTGCTGTCTATAGTATAACCTATACATTTGTAATAACTTTTCTGTCTGTACTTCAGCTAAGAAACGCAGATCCAAAGAACAGAAAGAAAACCTATGAACCCTTACCTCTACATAGCCAATGTGTATTTACTAACCTATCTTTCTCACACTGGCCACCCATGTAAAACCTGTGTTTAAAAAGAAAAAGAAAAAAACAGATCCCAACACCCTTGCTTATGTTGAGTATTGTCTTATAATGGGAGAAAGTCCCACTGGAGTAAATTGAGTTATTAAAGGAGTACGGCCAGGATCCAGAAAGGAACCTACGTGTCACAGTGCCTAACTTTTGGGCACCTAGAAAATGATAGGAACAACACTGTGACACAAAAAGTCTGAGTTAAGCACCCACGCTCCCTATACAATGACAGGGGGGGGGAAATAGGTGCCTTAGAATGTGATCCACAAAAACCAGCTTGCTAGGCAGGGAGCCACCTAAAATGGCCAATGGGAGATGCCAATGGGATAGCTCAGTGGTTTGAGCATTGGCCTGCTAAACCCAGGGTTGTGAGTTCAATCCTTGAGGGGGCCACTTAGGGATCTGGAGCAAAATCAGTACTTGGTCCTGCTAGTGAAGGCAGGGGGCTGGACTCGATGACCTTTCAAGGTCCCTTCCAGTTCTAGGAGATAGGATATCTCCATTAATTTAATTTATTTATTTATTTAATGAGAGAGGTATATACTAAGCATTGCTCCTTTAAGTCCAGGCTGCAAGGAGGTGCCCATACCTGCTTGTGACCCACAACCAGTAACCCCTTTCCTGGAGTCCGGTGTCTTAGGTACCCAAGTCGTTTCTTGTGAGAATGAGTTAAGCGCCTGTTCCACTCCTCATAAAATGGTCAAAAAGGAGGAGCTGGGGATACCCACCTTTTAACTTTTAGTCCAGTGGTTAGAGCACTCTACTGTGATATTGGAGACCCAGGTTCAATTTCCTTTTGAGGGGGAAAAGAGGATTTAAACAAGGCTCTTCCAGGAAAGCGTTCTAACCACTGAGCTATGGGATATTCTCAAGCAGGTTCCCTCAGTCATAGAGATATAGGGCTGGAAGGGACCTTGAGAGGTTGTCACAGTTTCACAGTAACTGCACCTGTAGTCTCCCTCTGTGGTCCACTGCAGGAGCTCCCAGTCAGCTGTCACCTGTCTCTGGGCAGGGACCCATAACTCAATTTCTTCTGACAGGAGGGTTTAAGGCTGCACAGCTCCCTGCATTACAATGTGATATCCCCAGCAAGACAGTCTACCTAAAAGCCAGCCCCTGTGCTTGGCTCTCTCTCAGAGGGCTATGAACAGCAGCTACAAGTTACCACAAAGCTTTTTCTAAGGAAGCACATTTATTCTTAAGGTAAAAAGCATTACAGAAGCAAACATCATAAAAATAATAAACAGATTTAAACACACAGCAACATGCCCGGAGTCAGCCATCAGTTTTATGGGGCTTTACATGGCCAACTCTTCTGCAAGAGTTGCACTCCCCATCCCCCATCTTGTACAGAAGGTCCTGTCCATTTGTTGGATCAGAAAGAAGGCCTTGCATCAGTTCAAATGCATGCTTTTATACTAAAAGCCCTTTCCTAGTCTCTCAAAAACCCAACTTGAGCCAATATATGCCAACCACTCCAGCAGGTGGTACCTCTCCATTATTGTTTAGTCTCAGTGGTTCACCTTAATCACCCCCCATGGTTTTTACTTCCTGTGGAAGCTGCGGGAACCCTCTAGAGTTGCCAGGTGTCTGGTTTTCAACCGGAATGCCTGATCGAAAAGGAACCCTGGTGGCTCCGGTCAGCACTGTTGATTAGGCCGTTAAAAGTCCAGTCGGCAGCACAGCGGGGCTAAGGTAGGCTCCCTGCCTGCCATGGCTCCGCGCAGCTCACGGAAGCAGCGGCATGTCACCCCGTCCAGCTCCTTCACATAGGGCAGCCAGGGGGCTGTGCATGCTGCTCCTGCTGCAAACGCTGGTTCTGCAGCTCCCTTTGGCTGGGAACCATGGCCAATGGGAGCTGCGGGGGCAGCGCCTGCAGCCCAGGCAGCACGCAGAGCCGCCTGGCCGCGCTTCCACATAGGAGCCGGAGTGGGGACACCCGCTGCTTCCAGGAGCTGCCTGAAGTAAGTGCCGCCTGGATCCTGCACCCCTGACCCCCTCCCACGCCCCAATCCCCTGCCCCAGACCTGATCCCCCTCCTACTGTCCGAACCCCTCAATCCCAGCCCAAAGCACCCTCCTGCACCCCAAACCCCTCATCCCCGGCTCCACACCAGAGCCCTCATCCCCCTGCATGTCAACCCCCTGC
>NW_020664598.1:11534387-11559302 GCF_002925995.2 Terrapene triunguis
ACCCTCCTGCACCCCAAACCCCTCATCCCCAGCTCCACACCAGAGCCCTCATCCCTCTGCATGTCAACCCCCTGCCCCAACCTGGAGGCCCCCCCCCCGCACCCCTCATTTCTGATCCCACCCTGGAACTCGCACCCCAGCCAGAGCCCTCACCCCCTCCTGCACCCCAACCCCCTGAGCCAGCCCGGTGAAAATGTGTGAGTGAGAGAGAGTGGGGAGAGCGAGTGATGGGGCGGGGGAAGAGATGACGTGAGCGAGGGCGGGGCCTCAGAGAAGGAGCGGGGCAAGGGTGTTCCGTTTTGTGCAAGTAGAAAGTTGGCAATCCTATAACCCTTCCCCATGAAACAGAACACCATCATATATAAACCATTCATCCCCAAAGACATTGCATGTGATTGGATATCTGTCACAGAGGTCATCTAGTCCAGGCCCCTATGGTAAGGCAGGACCAAGTAAACCTAGACCATCCCTGACAGGTGTTTGTGTAACCTGTTCTTAAAAACCTCCAACAACAGGGACTCCACAATCTCTCGAGAGCTTATTCCAGATCTTAGCTACCCTTTTTGTTGAAAAGTTTTCCTAAATTTCCCTTGCTGCAAATTAAGCCCACTAATTCCTGTCCTATCTTGACTGGACTTGGAGACAATTGATCACTGTCTTCTTTATAACAACAGTTTTCAAATACACCTCTACCTCGATATAACACGAATTCGGATATAATTCAGTAAAGCAATGCTCCGGGGGGGGCAGGGCTGCGCACTCCAGTGGATCAAAGTAAGTTCAATATAACGCGGTTTCACCTATAACGCGGTAAGATTTTTTTGGTTCCCGAGGACAGCGTTATATCGAGATAGAGGTGTATATAAAGGGCTATCAGGTCCTCCTCAGTCTTCTTTTCTCATGACTAAACATGCCCCATTTTTAACCTTTCCTCACAGGTCAGTTTTCTAATAATTTTTGTTGCTCTCCTCTGAACTCTCTCCAATTTGTCCATCTCTTTCCTAAAGTGTGGAGACCAGAATTGGATACAGAACTCCAGCTGAAGTCTCACCAGTGCCAAGTAGAACAGGACAGTTACCTCCTGGGTCTTACATACAGCACTCCAATTAATATACTCCAGAATTTTATTAGCCTTTTTTGCAATTATATCACATTGATGACTCATATTCAATTTGTGATCCACTATAATCCCCAGATCCTTTTCAGCAGTACTACCACGTAGCCAGCTATTTCCCCATTTTGCTGTTGTGCATTGGATTTTTCCTTACTAAGAGTTGTACTTTGCACTTGTCTTTGGTTTGAAATCAACAACATGAAATTCAACAATCTCCCATTTGTCAGTCATTTTGAATGATAATCCATTCCTCCAAAGGGCTTGCAACCTCTCCCTGCTTGGTGTCATCCACAAATTTTAGAATCATACTCTCTACTCCATTATCCAATAATAAAAATATTGGCTAGTACTGTACCCAAGACAAATCTCTGCAGGACCCCACTAGTTACGTCCTCCCAGTTTGACTTCAAACCATAACTACTATTTGATTATGGTTTTTCAATCAGTTGAACACCCACCTTACAGTAATTTCATGAAGACCACACTTCCCTAGTTTGTTTATGAGAATATCATGCGGGACTGTGTCAAAAGCCTTACTAAAATTAAGATACATCACATCACATCTACTGCTCCTTCTCGATCCCCTACGCTAATAACCCTGTCAAAGAAGGAAATTAGGCTGGTTTGGCATGATTTGTTCTTGACAAATCCATGTTGGCTTTTACTTTTAATCCTATTGTCCTCTAAGTGCTTACAAACTGATTGTTTAATAATTTGTTCCAGTACTGAATAATTGGTTAGGTACTGAAGTCAGGTTAACTGGTCTATAATGATCTGGGTCCTCTTTGTTCCCCTTTTTAAATGTAGGTGTTATATGTGCCCTTCTCCAGTCCTCTGGGACCTCACCCGTCCTCCATGAGTTCTCAAAGATAAATCGCTAACAGTTCTGAGATTGCTTCAGCTAGTTCCTCAAGTACTCTAGGATTAATTTCATCAGGCCCTGCCAACTGGAATACATCTAACCTATCTAAATATTTTTTACCCTGTTCTTTCCCTGTTCTGGCTTGCACTCCTTCCCTCCTTGAGGTTAATATTAATTGTGTTCAGTATCTGTTCACAATTAACCTTTTTAGTAAAGACTGAAACAAAATAAGCATTCAACACCTCACTTCTTGATGTCATGTGTTAGCAGGGACAGAGAGCTAATAAGTAGTGGACCTACACTTTCCCTTTGTCTTTCTCTTGCTCCTAGTGTATTTACAGAATCTCTTCTTATGGCCTTTTATGTCCCTTGCGAGGTGTAACATTTTTGTGCCCTAGTTTTTCTGATTTTGTCCCTACATGTTTGCACTATTCTTTTGTACTCAACCACTCTTTCCTGTTGAAGCTGTTCCCCTTTGGATAATTACTTAAAGGCTCACCGGGCCAGAGAAAGAGAGAATGAATGACTTATAGCCTGGAAGAAGACCCAGGATCCAGATCCCTTTCTGCAGTGACTCTTTATTTATACACCATGGAACAGCTTCAACAGGTGAGACTGGATGAGTACAAACTGTACCCCAGCTCAGTGATTACAGCACTCTTCTGAGAGGTGTGGTAGACTCCATTCAAATCCTCCCCCTCTCAGGCAGAGGGGTGGATTGAATCTGGGTCTCCCAAAGCCCAGGTGAGTGGACTAACCACTGAGCTAAAAGTTATAAGGTGGGCAGTACCATCACTACCTCCTCCTGTGGCCAGATTTTGAATAGGATCTCAGCCAGCTGGTGACCCCCAAGCATGTCTACTGAATCAGGCTTGACAGGCACTCTCCCATTTATTTTCCCCCAATTCATGGATCACTCTAGGACTTAGGCTTCCAGGCAGCTAGAGGGAGGCTGCAGCGTGCGTGCCCAGAGCCAGAAACATAGACACTTAGGAAACTTTCATCCTGAAAACTTAGGCACCAAGTGAGTTTAGGCACCTACAGTGTTCAACAGCAGCTGCGTGGGGGTTTTGTGGATCGCAGTGGAGACCAGGAATGGGACTTAGGTGCTTATACCCCAGTTTTAGGTGCCTAATTACATGTGTGGATCCAGGCTTAAGGTACACGAGTAAGGCTGGCCCTAAATTTAAGACATCTCAAACTGGTTGTCCAACAATTCTACAGCCAATGACCAGGTAGCTATAGTGCCCTAGTTGGTTTTTTTCCAAATGATTAGCAATACTTAGAGACCTATCTTGTATTTATAGTTACAGGATCCCTCCCTCAACTCTCTAGACTACAATTAAAAAACTGACAGTCTTCCCCTGTACCAAACAGAAAGGACTCCATTAGAGAGCGACTGCAGGCAGCCTACTTCAAAGTAGGACAGGGGTTCAGAGAGAATGAACCAATAATGATCGCTATTCCACAGACGAAGTACCTGTGTTTTTCGAGTTTGCCAGCAATAGAAATCCAAACTCTTATACAGTTCACAGTGCCCCCAACAAAAACAGTTCCACGTGCCTCAACTAAAGGAGTCACAGAAGCAAATAAAAGGGGCAGGGCAAGGCAAGAGGAATAGATGGGGAAAATCGGATTAGAACAGATTGTCACAGGGCACTGATAGGAGGAAGTTTATGTTAGCATCACCGTGTGCAGTCATCTGCAACCTGTTTCTGCTTATGGAAAAAGAAAATTGATCAGACCTTGAATTGAAGAACACAATTGCTTATTAGCCCATTGAAAAGAGGAAGAAATTGCAGGTACTGGCCACATGCAGCCTGACACTGACATACTGGAAATGGGCTGAATCACCAAGGCCTAGGGCAACCAAAAAGTTATTAATACTGAGGGTGACCAGATGAGGGGAAGAAAATATCGGGACATGAGTCCTGCCGGAAAAAAAAAAAAAAAACCCACAGTGCTGCCGGCGGATATCGGGACAAAATGTGTCCCAAACAAAGATCGGTCAGGACGTGGGACAGACACCGAAATATCAGGACGTCTGGTCACCCTATTAATACTTGGGAAATAAAAGTGCAATTACAAAGTACCTGGAAACAGCAAAACACACCAGCAAAAAAACCCAGTAGCAAAACACAGAATGAAAAGAGAACAGGGAGTCTGGAGCCTTTGATGAGTAGAAGGACCATTCTTTGGCCCCTTCGTTACATCATGTAGTATATACTCACACAAGAAGTTCCATTGATATAAATGGGTCTGCTCACATGAGTAATATTATTCAATGTGAATAAGGGTTGCAGAACTGGACCCAAGAAAGAGCACAGGCCAGATGTCCAACCCCAGTGATTCTAACAGCCACAACTGGAGGTAAAGCATGAATGAAGGGGAGAAAGAATGTATGATTGGCTACATAATGCAAACATGCTGCTATTCACCAGCCAAAGAGGGGGAATGATAACTCTAGAACTTCCGTCCAACCAGCACATGCTAAAATGGGTGAGTGGACTGGCAGAGAAAAGACCAACAGGGAAAGCATCTAAAAAAGTCATTGGTCTAATACTATTGTTACAGGAACTTTTTAAAGATCAAGAAGCCTGTAAACCACAGTGGCATGCTGTTATGCGATTATCCCACATGTATATGTTTAAAGGAAATGCTACTGCAAAAAGATTACATTCAACTGTAAGGTGTAATCAGGAAACTGTCAATTACTGTTCTTTTTTAAGCCTTTTTAACAATAGTCTGTTAGAGTCTATATGAGGCCGCAAAAGTAACTCCTTATTGCATTAAAAAGTTCTACTGGTGAATAAAAGACATGGGGAAATTTTCAAAGGCACAAAGTAGCAGATAGGGGCCTAACTCCCCTCAGAAATCAAGGGAAATTAGGTGCCTAACTGCTATTTGTGCCTTTGAAAATCTCCCACACAGTATATACTTCAAAAACAATGAGTGCAATGTGTAGACATCACAAGCTTTTAGACATGCATATACAATACAGAATAGTCACCACATTCTGTATTAGAATGGATACAGTTGCAGTAAGAAGGGGATGCGGAATAAATTCTTTCATACAGAGGGGCAAAGTCAGAGGTGACGCATAAAAGTACCATAAATTGGGATGCCCTTACGTTCACTTAGGCCCCGGTCCTGCCACACTTATACCTGTGCTTAACTTGATGCACCTCATATATGTCATGAACATAAAGTTAAGCGTTAAGTGTTGGCTGGGTGGGATTTAAGACTCCCTGAGGCCTATGGAAACCTGCTTACCAATATGTAACGGAGTCTCAGTTCTGATAGCTTAAACAGGAAAGAGCAGAAGATGTCAAATAAAGTAGGGGTGGCCTCCTTTAGCTTATTCGACATACTTTTCTTGCTGTAGTCCATTTTTTTGGCTCCTTTGCATGCCAGCTACACCAAAATAGAACTCATACTTGGGAGGGCTAGCCACTCCCACCACCAGGGCTCCACTTCTATTTTTAGTGCATTAGCGCCATCAGAACTAGCACAGTTACGTCTACTTGAGCTGGAAATCACACCTTCCGGCTTCATTGTGGACACGCCCAGAGAGTCCTAACTAATCCTGCTTCCCAGCAAATAGAAGTCATCCCTCCTCCTGGTGCAGTAGCCCTTAGGGATGGGATCCATGAAGGTACTTAGGCACTTAGACTCTAAGACTTGGGTACCTACGTGTCAGTTTTGGCTCCACTGCAATCCACAAAACTCCCGCCAAACCTTGCAGGTGCCTACACTCAGCACCTAAGTATTCAGAATAAAAGTTCAATAGGCCCTTTATTTCTGCCTCTGGGCATGGATGCCACTGCCTCCCTCCAGGCACCCACATGCCTATCTCCCACCTATGCCCCAGAGCAAATCACAAATCAGGAAAGACAAACGTTCGGCCACCTAAGTCACATGCAGGACCCAATGTGGTAGGCATGCTTAGAAGCTTCCTACCAGATTGGGTTCTAGTCAGAATCCAAGAGGAGGACATGGTGGTGGTCATAGTGTTGCTGCCCACCTTATAATTCTTAGCCCAGAGGTTAGAGCATTCACCTGGGACGTGGGAGACACAGATTCAATGCCCCCCAATTTAGCCAGGGTCTTTTACATCCCTAGTGAGTACTCTAACCTCTGGGATAAAAATTATAAAAGTAGGCACCACCACCTGCTCCTCCTGATGTTGTGTGTAGAGCTAGGCAGGCATTTAACTCACTCCTTAGGTGCATAAGCCACCTGACTCCAGGCAGTGGGTTCCCATTCATGGATTGCTAGCAGAAATAGGCACCTTCCAGTAGCCCAGACTGACGTCTGGTCTATACTACCCGCCTGAATCGGCGGGTAGAAATCGACCTCTCGGGGATCGATTTATCGCGTCCCGTTGGGACACGACAATCGATCCCCGAATCGGCGCTCTAACTCCACCAGGGGAGGTGGTAGTAAGCGCCGCCGACAAAAAGCCGCAGAAGTCGATTTTGCCGCCGTCCTCACAACGGGGTAAGTCGGCTGTGATACGTCGAATTCAGCTACGCTATTCATGTAGCTGAATTTGCGTATCTTAAATCGACTCCCCCCTGTAGTGTAGATGTACCCTCAGGCACCAGACAGAGGGGAAGGGTTTAGGACACACCCCTCTGGTCAGCATCTCCCATTGGCTAGCTGAGACAGTGAGCCACTTAACATGCTGGCTTTTGTGGATCACATTTGTAGACTGCTATCTCTTCCCATTCATTGTACAGGGAGCCGAGGTGTTTCACTCAGCTTTTTGGAATGCAGCATTACTCCTGTGATTTTCTAGGTGCCTGAAAGTTAGGCACCGTGATGCTCAGCATTGCAACACCTAAATCCTTTGGTGGCCCCCACGCTACCAGCTTCCCTAGCTGCTTAGAAGAGTACTGTTTATTGGTGGTGACTCTTCGCACAGATTTCATATTTAGAACCCTGATGGAGACCATCTTCTGGCCAGCCTGAGTCAGGGATTTAACTATATTCTTTTATTCACATATGACTATAAGGGGGGAGGGATAGCTCAGTGGTTTGAGCATTGCCCTCCTAAACCCAGGGTAGTGAGCTCAATCCTTGAGGCGGCCACTTAGGGATCAGGGGTAGGGTGACCAGACGTCCTGATTTCACCAATTTTGCTCTCCACTCCGACGCACAGGCGGAGCCCGGAGGGGCTCGCGCCCGACTCTGCCCCCTCCTTCCCCCATTGGATCCCTCCCCAAATCCCTGCGCCTCACTGCCCCATTGGATCCCTCCCCAAATCCCCGCCCTGGCCCCGCCTCTTCCCCAAACACACCGCATTCCTCCTCCCTCCCAGGCTTGCACTGATCAGCTGTATGGCGGCGCAAGCGCTGGAGGGAGGGGGTGACACCAGCGTGCGTGGCGCGGCCATGAAGAAGGTAGGGCCAGGGCGGGGATTTGGGGAGGACAAAATTGCTTGTTTGTCCAGCTTCCCGAGCCGCATGAAGGTGGGAGAGGCCGCGGGGCGTCCAGACCCTGCGCCTGAGGGGCAGAGCCGCCGCCCACCGGCCCTCTCCCCTGGGGCGGCTGGCAGCCCCCGTTCCTCGAGGGCTCCCGTGTCCCCCGGTCCCTTTGCCCAGCTGTTGTGTGTGCCGTGCCCTGCCCCGAACCCCCCGGGGCCGCAGCGCAGGGACGGGCGGGTCGGCGCTACAGGCCGTTCTTGTACGTGGGGACAGACTCGCCCCACGCGCAGGGCAACTTGGTGGGGTCACAGCGGCCGCAGGCTGAGCATGCCCCAGCCGCTCACTTCCTAATCCCGGGGTGCTCTGTGCTGCAGGGCAGAGCTGCCACCTGCCTGAAATGCTGCTGTCTGAGTGGGCAGGATTGCACCAGCTGGGCACCTTCCCCTACAGGGGGGAGGTGGAGATGAGGCAAGCTGGGGGGGCCCCCTCCGGCGTTTTTTTTTTTTTGCTTCGCCGCTCCCTCTCCTCCCCCGCATCCCGATATTTCACCTTTGTCATCTGGTCACCCTAATCGGGGGCAAAAATCAGTACTTGGTCCTGCTAGTGAAGGCAGGGGGCTGGACTCAATGACCTTTCGGGGTCCCTTCCAGCTCTATGAGATAGGTGTACATCTCTGTAAAGAAAAGTGGAAAAGAAACATTAGCAGCAAAGGAGCTCCCAGATGTAATAAAAGGAGTGGAACCAGAGAAAGACAGGTTTCAGAAGGGGCATATATTAGTGAGAGACCTGAGGCTCAGGGGTGTAACCAGAGGGGCTGCATCCAGAGAGAGGCAGAGCTGGAGTATGGAACACCAGTCTCGTGGTATGTTTAATAAAGCCTGTCTCTTTCAGCTCTGCCGCATCAATTATTGCTAACAAAACACTAGGCTCTTCTGCCCCAGTTAAGATTTAGCTGAATTAATGGTGAATAGTTCTTGGGAGCGGCAATGCGTCTAATGGCTACAGCAAACGACTGCAAGTGTAGTTTGCACTGAGCTCTATTCCTAACTGCCACCACTTTCCTGGTTGATCCAAGGCTAATTATTTAATATCTCTGGCCCAGATTTTCAAAGATATTTGGTCACCTATTTGTGCCTTAGCTCTGTCATCTGTAAAATGGGGGGGGAAATACCACCACGCACCTTGCTCTTTCAGATCTCTGACAGAGGAGCATCATTTCAAGTGTAAAATACTATTGTCCCCTTAATATGTAAAACACTCGTTAATTTTCCTGGAGCATGTGTGTACACTGAGGTTACTCCCCTTCATATGCAGTTACAGCTGTTTTCTAAATGCAACATTGTCCGTTCTCTGTCATGGTACAAGATTAATGAACTCTTTGTTTTAAAGACAGTTATACACCTCTGAAAACATGGGTTTATAATGGAAATACTCAGACAGTTAACTATAGCAGCACTAGCGGAAAGGGAAAAGAACTATAAATTCAGCTTGTTTTCCAGTATATCCATTGACAAGGTATGAATAATACATCTCTCTACACTTCCAACATACAGATGTATACATTACTCTTTCCTGTGAGGGTTACACTGAGCAACGTCTCTAAACCGACCATTCCAAAGGAGGGAAGGAAAGGGTTCAGAGAGAAACGTCTCTTACGTTACATTACAATCAGGACATAAACAGTGGTTGAAATTTACTAGTGTATACATTTGTGCTTAATTTTAAACACACACTTTTTTTGCGGGGAGGGTTGAGGAAGAGGGCTTGTATTTCCATGATCAATAGAAGGCAAGAAGTTATCCTTTATCCTCTTCTTTTATAATAAGAATTAGCAATTTGGATACAGTTCAAGCTTAAAAAAGTAATTCAAGTTGCATTAAAAAATAAATTTAAGCAGATACACACAATGAAATCAACTCACCAGCCACAGCAAACATATTGATCCTCTTGCATATCAGGCCTGGTCTCCAGCTACTAAGCACCCCCACCCAGGCTTCTGAACACAGCTTTGTTAACCAATTACTGTAGTTGCTAAAGCATGTTAATGACAAGCAGGCTCCAATCCATTTGGCAAATGAAAGACAAGCAAGCTAATATATTATCAATTGAACTGTGACATTGGGACATTTCTCTGGGTAGTAAGAGCAACCCAATATGGGCTTACATAATAAGGTTATACACATGTTTTATGATTTTTACATGCACTGGCAAAAACATACAGCTGCCTTTTCAGACAAGCATTTTGAGACATAGGGTAATAGAAAACCTGTGTCATTTCAAAAGTTCAGGATTTGCTTAATAATGAGGTAGTGGGGAGAGGACCTAGAGAAGACTGGGTTGCTGCTAATTTTAAGCCTTCTCTGCTGCAGTAGGAGACCTAGCCATTGTAGATAATAGGAATCAACCACAAGTACAGCTGAACATGGTTTGTCCTGATCTACACACCCAATTAAGCCATGTTTTGCTCCAGTTCAGCAACAGGTGATTTTTTTTTAAGTGTAGACAAAGCTTAAGAGTTAGATCCTGCTCTCCCTACTCAAGTAAGGTTCTCACTGGTTTCAGTTTTACTTGAGTAAGAACCATAGGATCAGGCTCCAAGTTTGTCTGAAGGGCATGTAGTGAAATTTAGTACTCCCAAATGAAAGCTTGTTCACATCCAAGCTATCCGTTTTTTCCAGGAAAAGAGCTTGTTTTAAATCACTGTGACACACAAAAGCCTTACAAGCATGAATAGCTCTTTCCTGGCACCTTAAAAAGGTACAATAATGAGGGTAAAGGGACTCAGCAAAGTAAGCATCAAACTGATGCTCTGGCTGCCTCTCTATCTTATTTTGGTGTGTAGCCTACTGAGCATAGCAGAGCTTCAGGAATTGAAAGGGTTTAGCCTTAAAACTGCATTTGATTGGGTAGATTGAATTGGCATCCAGGGTGTTTGACAATGCACGAGCAGTGAAACACCCAAAACACTGTGACTTTGTAGACAAACATTACCCACATATTTTATTATTAGTGTTGCTTACCTTGGCAATATTTCTTTAATGTATATGAGGTACTTAAGACTCAATCTTACCTACTTCCCACGCCAACCTTATGCTACTATGCTGTTTAACACAGAAAATAATTTAAGACATCAGAAATGTCAAGTCTATGATGTGTATAAAGGACTCTGAACATGAGAAGTACCTCACAAATTCTAAGCATTGGCTTGGCTTCTTTTCAGGTCATGGATTACTTTACACACAGGGAATTAATTTAATCCCACATCATTTTTTATTGCCACCTCTGCCATTTGTCCCTCATTTTAGGTCTGTCAGAGTTTTGCTGGGGCAGAGGGGGGAGGCTGGTGTTGGTTCTTTTATTCATGTTGCATTAATTCAAAGTTCATGAGTGGTGACAGTCCTGAAGCTTTGTGCCTTCTGCTTTCTCACAAGACATCTTTGGTAACTGTGTCAAGTATACAAGTCCCATCCACACGTGCCTCAGTGATCTAGAGGCACCAATTCTTGGAGCAGAAAAGTAATTCATTGTCAACGCCCTTCCAGCATTAGGCACCTCTCTGGAAATTAAGCATGAAGCTGCTTTATCACAGAGTTTTAAAGGGTGATATTTTGATCTTGGTAGAACTAAGGACTATCTATCTGTGTATTCTTTACTAATAATCAGGGCCTGTCTTCTCTGCAGCAACATTAATGATCCCATGCTATTTTTTCACCAGAGTAGGGATTTGCCCCAGTAACCCTAGCCAAATTTTCCCTTTTAACCCCACTGTTCTGCATAGTTCTGTGTGCCCACTGATTGCTGTCCTTCACACCAGAGGTGGCTGCACTACAGTGGTGCTGCACATATGCCTTGTGTAAAGCAGTTTGTGATCCTTCAGCATGAACTGATAAATATGATCAAAACATGAAAGACATCCTAGATACCAACTTGTCAGAGGACTAAGGCCAACATTTTCAGGAACATTCATTAACTGCTCATGCCTCAGCCACGGAGCACCCAACACCATCCCTTGTCTTCTCTCCATTGACTGCCTCTGCTGCTACTGCTCAGCCTTCCCAAGCAGCATCAGCATAAAACTGACATTTCTGGGGAGTTTCGCTGCCGCCCACATGATTCTGAACTGCAGCAGTATTGAACAGCCCCGACAATTTATCTTGGCTGCTGCACAAACTTATCAGAGACCGCAACAGCACTGGAACCATCAATAGATACAGGCAGATGCTACTGCATCACTTTACTCCAAGTTCATTTGGATGTTTCTAGTTCTTATGGTTGTGGCAATAAAGGTTTAAACACACACACACACACAAGCTTAAATTCAGCAAGCATTCATGGGATTGATCCCTGACACACCACAGCAAGCTTTGCTATCACAATAGGGAGTGGATTTTCCCCCTCAAACTCTTATTACTGTTAACCGCCACAAGGCAGGGGACCCCCCCAGTCCACAAGTGTCCTACCTGCTACATCTGCAAACATTTTCCCACCCCAACAAAATAAGATGATTGCCCAAACTGAATGAAATGCCACAGGCTCTTAGCTAGAAAACACAATACAAAAGCCACCAAAGTGAGCTCTAACCCCAGCAAAGTCTAGCACCTCCTTACCTTTAAATCTCTCCCATGTGGCTCTCATCACTTCCTGTTTGACTTGTTATCAAGCAACTGCATCGTGACATTCCCGAAGGGAGTGGTGGAGAATGTAGTTCGGCCTCCCTCCAAAGGGACAGGTGCTTGGAATCTGACCTCAGCTGAGCAAAAAGGGGAAGCAGCAATAGAACTACCTTTCCCAGAACCCATGCGGCAGACCACATTCCTCCCCTTTTCTCTGTTCCCTGCACAATGGATTGTGGGGATTGTAGTTGCCGCTCTACAGACAGTGCTCGTCCGCGACAGTAAAAGGGTCAGGGGCCGTGACATCCCAGGATTGAGTCCAATGCACTTGTTGGAAAGCGGGGTTTCATGTTTTGCTTTGTGGAAGAAATCAAAACATGTTACAACGTGGTGAATTGGAATTGAATCCCCCACCCCAATGTATAAAAACTACAAGACTGCAAAATAATTTTTCACCCTTAAATTCATTGCAGGAAAATATTAATATCTTTGGGGGGGGGGTGCAAACAGGTATTGCAAAAAATTAAATAAAGAGGACTGGATTTTAATGTTCCCATGCGTTAATGTGTTGAAGGGTGTCTTCTTAATTATGCCATCAGGTCCTAGTCCTAGAAACACACACAGGTCTAACTTTATCCCTCCTAAAAATCAATGGGTCTACTGCTCAGCTGTTTAAAATTAGCATGTGCAATAGCGCCATGCCCGTGCATACAAAAATCATGAGTGAGGACACCCCCCCCCCCAAAAAATCACAAGATTAGCTTTAAAATCATGATAAAAAATGCTGGATTGTTATTATTTGCCTTCTGGCTTTTGTGCCTTTAAGGATCACACGTTGTAGCTCCTTGTCTGCAACCAGGGGGTCTAAAAACTTCCTTTCTTTGAAAAATAGAAGCTGAGAGTCTTATGTGATCACAATGCTCAGAAGCTCAGATATCAACAAAAATACCAAATATCATGAGACTCATGATAAAATTGCAAGAACTATTAGTAATGCTGCATGGAAGAGGCTGCACTGTTGGGGACTAAATTCTTGCTTTTTTAAACACAGGGGGATAGATTATGCAGAGCAGATCATTCTGTTCTCTTCAGACTTCAAGCATTGCTTCCTAGCATTATGCACAATTTAGGGCTAAACTTTTCACACAATAATTAGTAATTACAGGCAGGTAATTTTAATGATACAACTTGGGTGATTAATCTAAAATTTACCTTCTGTTCACAGTATACTGAAAGCTCTAAAGTTTTGACCAGGTTTGGCTGCTTGCATACCCACCAAAAATGTGAACAATGAAATGAATGTACAACCAGTCAGACAAATGCCTTCTAGACCAGTAGGCATTGAAGATTATGATGTATGTCACTTGGAAGGTAAATTTCCCTACATTTGCTAGAAAGTCTCAGTTTTGACCTAGGGCTTTTCTGCTAAAACATATTAACAATCTGTGTACAGATAATAAAACTCAAGAGTATGTTCTTTTGGAAAATTACTAGAATTTTAATTATTTACAAAGATTGCTTCAATCAGCACAAGACACAGTTATCTCTAAAATATAATTTACACTGAAAATACCTTTTTTTCCCCTTGCACCTGGAGCTCCATGATTGTTGGACTGGAGAGCCCAGTAAGATCTTGCTGAAAGCACGGGAGAAGTTGTTTTTAAATATAAATGTTTTATTTTGTTTTTTGTTGCTACAGTTCGGTAGCATTTGATGACTGACAGAGCTATGTCTTATATAAAAAACGTAAGAAGGGTTTTTTGTGAACATGATGGATTATCACTTAGGCTCAGATCCACAAAGGTATTTAGGGTCCTAACTTCCACTTACTTCACATTAGAAGCCTAAATAAATTTGTGGATCTGGGCCTGACTCTTTTATGTATTACATTACGCCCTCATCCTACAAAGACTTACACACATGCTTAACTTTTATGCCCTTTAAGCAGTCCTATTGAAGTCAGTGGGGCTACTCACAGTGCAACATGGGGATCTTATTCTCATGATCTCTTCTTCTTGCTGTTTCCCCAAATAAAATAGTCTCAGTTATCCCCCCACAGCCAGGGACAAACCTGCAGAAACAGGCTCTGGGGGAGGAAATCTGTGTGTGGCTCCCCTAGCAGAACTCTTCCCCTATTGTTCCACTGCTGTAGGGGTCTATAGGAGGTGAAAGCCATCCACACGGAGACCCTGTCACTACACACTGGTTCTTACCCAGGGTGCTCTCCTCCCAGCCCCCTGACAACGTGGTTGACTCCAGGGCACCTTGGACCATCTTTACATCATTTCCTCTTGCGCAGACACTGTAACACCCAAATGCCCTCTGTGAGGACTGGAGGGGGGAGAAAATGGTGCTGAGAAGGCAGTTGACCCCTACCTTGCACACAGAAAGGAGAAGGGAGATCCATAGTAGAGGCTTTGGAAGGGAAATAACTTAGTGCTAAGTATGCCAGAGCTAAAACCACATCATGCCTTTCACATGGGTGCCTTCTCATCTCTCACACACAATATAGTATGGGTCCCTACAGCAAGGAGTCGGGCTGATTAAATGTGATATTCAACTGTGTAATTCACTTCCCATTTCTGAAGGGGGAAGGCTCACTCAGATGGCTCCTTTAAAATCCTGGAAAGCAGAAAAAAAATCCTGGAAGATAAAGGCAAAACAATGACCTTACAGAGTGCTCCACTCCCTGCTGGAGAGTATTCGTGTGAGTGCTCAGACTTTCTTAAACATGCTGAAGTCCCAAAAGACACCACTGACTAATTCTGCTAGCCTTCCTCACTTCCACCCTACTCTCCCAACCAGCCCTATGGATTTCAAGGAGATCACGGATCCAAGGTTCTACTTACCAGGAATGAGGGGAGCATAAACAGACCTATAATTAGTAGAGCACCTTGGAATGTAGATATATAAACATTTGATCCTTTTTCACCAAGTACAGAAGGGCTTGTGGGAGGACAGCTCCTCCTCCTCTGCCTAAAGGGATAATTCCCTCCCCTGAGCTTGGGGAAGCTCAGCTCCTTTTCCTGGCTCTTACTGAGAGGTAGAATGAAGACTCAGTCAGTAGGCAGGAGACTCAGAAGTGGAAATAACAGGAGGAGGCTTCAAACCTTTCCTGGCCGGAGGTGGAGGAGCACTGGCACTTGATGGGGAGTCTCCTATCTGCATCTACTTCTGCTCTTCCATAGGAAGATGGTTCCCTTCCCTTCTAGGAAGGCAGAGGGGCAAAGAGGTGCACTGGAGTCCATTTCATCTCGCTCTCTTCATGATAAAAGGGAAAACCTACTACAGGCTTTGTTTCCTTTAGCAGAATCCAGGGGAAACAGCATGTGCCCTCCCCATAATGGTGGGTGTGGATGGGAACAGGGTGGGGAGGATGCATGCGAGCTCAAGGGTTGACCCTCTCTACACAACTCTATACTCTGTGCCTGCAGAGACACAAACACACCCTCCCTTTATTTGGCTGGGTATGGGTCTGCTTGCGGACATTTCCCTTGACCCCATTTCCACCATGACATGACCCTTCACACAAGATGAGGCAATGTCACCACCTATGATGACATACTGCCACCAGAATTGGTGAGCTTACCCTCACCTTATTTAGATCTGCTTTAACCATTGGTGCTGAGCCAACATCCTCATAAACACGTGTGCTTTCATATCAGCTGGGCAAGTTAGTGCTGCTGAGCCTTGGGTGACCAGATTTCCAAAACGAAAAACCAGGACAACCACATGGCAGTGAGGAGGGAGCAAGGTAGGATGAAGCAATCTAAGTGTCTTGGACATAGTAAAAGTTGATGGAGAAAAAAACAAACAAACAAATAACCCCCAAGCCCTCAACCCTCCCCACAGCTACTACCCTGGCTCCCTCACTCTAGTACTGATTCCAACTATCCCAAGCCTTGCTGCAATGGCTCCTCTGCTAGTCTGCTCCACATAGGTTCTGAAACCACCCTCATCACCATAGCATGTGAGAGCCTTCCAATAGCCATTAAGTGACTAATATCTGTCACCTGTGGTTTGTTCCCTCTCTAAGCCTCTCCCTGGGGGAGAATCACATGTGCAAGCACAGGTGGCTGCTGTGCCTCCCCAAATAGCCTGGTGTGGTCCTGCCCATGATCTGCCCCCCAGACCCCTTTCTGCAGTTCCCGGCGCTCTGCCCTGGCCCAGGCTAGCTGGGGCTGGCCGGCCTACCTGCTGCAGGGACTTGGGGTGACTGGCGCTGGGGCTGTGCTGCCCGGTGCATGGGAGCTGGGGGCACTGCAGCCGTGCTGGGAGCTGTGTTGGGGGTGCTCTGGGATCCTGCAGAGGAGGGGGGTGGAGCCTTGGGCACAGGGGGAGGGGCCAGGGGCTAGCCTCTCCCAACAGCCAGGTCACCCGCTGCCCATGTGTGCAAGCTAGTGTTTTGTCTTGATTTGGGGTTGGGGTTTTTCTTAATGTGTTTGTGTTAGAGTAGGCCAGGCTGAACTTGCTCTTGGAGCAGATGGTGGTGTGGTTTTTGATGGCCTTTAATTTCAGGCAGTGTTTGTTCCACGGTCTTCATCTGCCCTCCCTCCCAAGGAAGTTCTGTCTCCTGCACAGAGGAGCTTTGCCCTGGGGGTAGAGAGTTGCATTTGTGCCTGCTGAGCAGAGTTGTTAGCCACAGCCCCCATCCTAGAGGTTTAGGCAATCTTTCGAATGTGCTGTGCCCAGGCAATAGAGTGCCTTAAAGATATGGACTGAGTCCATGAACTTGACTCAGTATTCTATAGAAGGCCAATGTAGACAGCTCTGAGGTGCTCATGGTAGCCCACTACCCTCCTTATGCCTTGACCCTCCCTACGTAGGTTTGAGGTTGAAACTCAACCTTATCTATAGAAGACTTTAACTATCACAGCCATTAGTCTGGTATAATATTACCTAGCAGACTTCAGCAGTCCTTGAGTGTATAGCTAGGAGGGAGGGGTTCTTTAACCTTACAGGTGGGATTTTCAGGAATGTTTAAGTGGCATGACTTTCAATAGGGATTATGTTCCTAAATCACATGAATGCCTTTTGCAAATCTCAGCCCCATGAATAATGTATGCTTTGCAAGTTAAGGGTCTATCCTCTCCTGGATAGCATGTCCCAAACCCATTGTGTAATTCCCACAATGGGAGTGCCAAGGGCACATCTAGATGGACGAGGAATGAGGGTGGGGAGAGAACAGATCCCATGGTCTGTTTGAGGTTGGCTATATCTGATCCACCCACAGCGTGACCTTTCTCTGGGTGAGATTCTGCTTCCCTTATTCCCGTGGAGTAGCTTAGCTGTTTTCAGTCGGCCGATTAAGGCACTCCGCAGCATAATTAATGGAAATATCCCATCTCCTAGAACTGGAAGGGACCTTGACAGGTCATTGAGTCCAGCCCCCTGCCTTCACTAACAGGACCAAGTACTGATTTTTGCCCCAGATCCCCACCTCAAGGATTGAATTCACAACCCTGGGTTTAGCAGGCCAATACTCAAACCACTGAGCTATCCCTCCATAAGAGTCTATATAGGTATTGTTCCCCACATGCAGTAGCATTTTTGGCAGAGGAAACCAGTGCTGGGGTTTACAATCAACCAGAATGTGGTGCAAATACAGTGCTAATTTGTGCCTGGCTTGGAGCAATTTGACAGAATCAAAAACTGTTGCAGCCTCCTTTGCTGTGGGAGGTTTGCAGGTCACTTCAGTATGTATGCCATTTTCTTTCCCAATTGTTTTCGAGTTGGCTTGCATTATTCTGCCCTTTGGAAAAAGTGCATTAGTTTTTCCCAAAGGAGTGGGAATATTTTCATCTTTTTTCTTAAAAAAAAACAACAACAACAACAACAACAACAACAACAAAAAAAACCCCAAACAGTTCTTTTGTTTGTCAGAAATGTGACTGTCACTATCATTATTTAAGACATCACCCTGTGTTATGGCCACAGGGGTGAATGCAAGCTTTTTAAATGGAAAAGTGCACCACTGTCTCATTTGCTTAATAATGGTCAACACATTTAAAGTCAAAATCTAGCTAAGCAGTTCTTTTATGTTCTCTGACTGCTGCACTGGTGTCACTTACTTTCTTTTGTTGTTGAAAAATCAGAGATATAGAAAATCTTAAATGTCATGTCTGAAAAAGAGCAGCAAGAAATTGACACACGAGTTACATAGCATCTTTTCCTCTTGTGGGAGAGAAAGAGGCCCTGCAACAAAAAATGCCATTTGACTGACTTGTTTGACCCATCTGCTAGGTAGGCAATAAGCAATAGCATTTTATTGGCTTTTTATGGGGTATTAAAAATCTAAAGAAGCCAAGTTTTCTCATGGATAAAGTAAAATATTAAAGGGCTTGAACAGAGACACTGTCTGCATTGAAGTGACCTCACACTAATTGACAGTGTGTGTGTGTGTGTGACAGAGAGACATTCTTTGTTTCAGTTCCATTACAATTCTTTCAAATATTTATTTCTGGAATGTAAATTCTGCTGAAAACTGAGGACTTTGCTCTGAAAAAGCATACAGTTACCTACCACTGGTATCGTTGCTCAGTGAATATCCAAGTCCTTTTTGGAAAAACAAAAGGATTCAGTTCTATAAACAAGTCCCTGCATTGAATTATATATATATTTTTTTAAAACCTTGTGACTCCTGGTTGAACTACTGCTCTGCTATGTGTGAGCTGAAGTTCTGCAGAGCTAGTGAGAAGCAGAAGCACTGGTAAAATAAATTGGTTACAAACAGTGGAAATAGTCTAGCAGTCACATACAGAAATATGTGGCATTAGGTATGACTTTGTTTTCAGATCAGTTTGTTCTTATTTATCTTTATTTTGAATGTAAAACATTAATAAGTTCCTTAACAAGATTGGAGGGGGGAAAAAAACATTGGTTGATCGCCTTAATCCCAAGAAAATAGAAAAAGTTCTCAAATTGCTGGATGAAATAACAAACCAGAATCAGTTTATATTTTTTACATGGCTATGAGAGCTTTTCTTCTTGATTATTTCCAGACAGCAGAAGGTTATTAAATTCCACCAAGGAAAAAAAATCCACATTTATGAGTTTTATTGAAATAAAATGTATTTTTGGTCCTCAGTACGTTACCAGTATTATGAAAAATATTGTTTGTCAAGGAGGATGTACCAGAGCCACACATCCTATCCCCCTGGCATATTGAAAGGGAGTTATCATGCAATCAGTCTGAGGAAACTGCATTCGTGGAGAGTTAAAATGTATGTAGAACAGCATGTGTATTTCTAGAGCCCAAATGCAGATACTTGTGTCACTTTAAAGTCTATTGTCATTTCAAGGCTATAAATAGGCTTGGCAGGATTAGATTATTGGAAGGATTAGATTAGGATCAGTGTCAGTAGTCATCTGTTCCATCCCCTTACACACCAATGTCCAGAGAGAAAGTTTTTTAAATGTTGTAAAATGTTGCGCAAGATGTTAACAAGAATATAATGCAAATAAAGCTCAGGGCTTGGGGAGGATAAATACTACAGACCCAGATTCACAAAGGTACTTAGGCACCTAACTTCCACTATAGTCAAGGGGAGTTAGGCACCTGAATACCTTTGTGAATCTGTGCCTTTGTGCCAGCAGTTTAGGGGCACTGTCACAAAGCTTATTCAGTGCCCTGTGCCTCACGGGCTAAATCTCCCCCTTTCTCTTCCAGGGGCATTTAGGTAAGAAGGAACAGGAGTCAGGAAAGGGTTAATAAAATTGAAAGGGTTGAAATTAGAACTGCCTTGCAACACCAAGGAAAGGCGTGTGCCTGCAAGGGCAGGTCTGAAAAGAAGGAAGTCCTCCGAGTACACACAGGAGCTAGATGTGGTGATGTATGGCTTGGGTGGCAGGAGGTTGGGTCACCTGGCATAGTAGGAAACCAGAGAGCCCAGGGCAATAACCGAAGGCTGAACCCAAAAGAGAGTTAGCAAGAAACTGAGAGACTCTTTGTGTAGGGAGCCTGAAACAGGGCTCTGCGAGGGCCCAGCTTTTTAAAGGAATTTTGGTGCTTAAATCTAGGGTTTAGGCACTACTGTGATCCACAAAACTCCCACTCAGCAGTCACCTAGCCCTGTAGGCACCTAAACTCACTCGGTGTCTAAATTGCCACTGTAGGAGTTCCCTCAGTGCCGAAGTGTCTGCCTCTGGGTACCATCTGCACAGTGCTGCTTCACGCTCAGGGGTTCTCAGGACAAAGTATTTGGTGGCCTCAAAGCGCGGCCACCAACTCGTGCTGGTGGCCGCACTCACGCTTTTCCTAAAAACTTGCTTAATTAGCTTTAGGAAAAACAAATAAATATGCACATATACACGTCCAAATCATTGTAATTTATTTAGTGCTCACTAGTCAGTCTGTTGTGAAAAGTGATATTAACAAACACACAAGTATCACTTTTCACAGCAGGCTTACGCAGCCCGCACAAGTGCAGGGACAAATTGAGCCCTGGCTGGGAGTTAGGGGGAGGCAGCGAAGACCGAGGGTGATGGGGGTGGGTGGCTGGGGGAGGCAGTGAGGGGCCAGAGCCTGAAGCCCCACTGCTGGGGGAAGAAGCCCAAAGCTGCGCAGCTGGAGCCTGGGCCCCGCTGCTGTGCAGCCTGAGGCCGGGGCTGGATCCCAAAGCCCTGCAGCCAGAGCCAGTTGCCTGCCACTAGGGTGACCAGATGTCCCGATTTTATACGGACAGTCCCGATTTTTGGGTCTTTTTCTTATATAGGCGCCTATTACACCCCACCCCCGTCCTGATTTTTCACATTTGCTGTCTGGTCACCCTACCTGCCACCCCAGGGCTGAAGCCCAAAGCCTGAGCCCCACTGCTTCTGGGAAGGTGGGGAACTCACTGGCTGCCTGCTCCTCCAGCATTGTGCTCCAGGTGTCTCTGGAGGGGGGCAGGGCAAACCCTTGCTGGCGGCCCCAGCAACCAACACCAAGGCAGTGCATCCAGGAGCAACAGGGAGGGGGAGTGGCTGCTTCTCCCCTCCCCCAATCACAGCCCAGGATTCTGTGGCCACAAGAAAAGCCCCAGGTGGCCACATGCTGCCACGGTGGCTGTATTTGAGAAACGCTGCAGCACCTGGACACTTACCCCCTGCCTAATGACCAGTGCAATCCAAGAATGGGGAGAAGATAGGGGTTTGCCCACCTGTAGGAATACAGGCCCACCTTAGACTTGAGTGAATTCTGGGTTTAAATTGAGTTTAGACGTCATCATGAGCAATGGGCCCAAAGCACATGACCAAAAAGAACGAAATCACGAGAAAGAAGGTTTGTGTTTAACATGCCCTTGACATGCCAGTTTTCTCTTATTTAAGGTTTGAGTTGAGAAAACATGGATAATTGGATGCCAGGTACAGTATATGATCAGATCTGGTAGCCCTTTTGTTGCCATCTCTCACAGATCTGAATAAATGAGTTTTCTTCTACTTTCCACTATTGCATTTTACTTCATCAGGAAGCATCTGAAGTGGCCCTGGTTTATAGCACAGAATGCAACAGCCTGCTTACTGAGTGGCACTTCTGACACATTACACCTGTGTCTAGTGATCTATGCTGCCTTCTGGAAGAAGTTTAGGTAGGGTGACCATATTTCCCAAAGAGAAAACTGGACACCCCAGCCGCTCGACTGAGGGGCTCCCCCCTATGCTGTTGTCCGGTCACTGTACCCCTGCGGGGGCCCCCCAACGTGAGGCTGTTGCCTCCTTGTTGGAATCCTGTGGGGGAGGGAAGCTCTGAGGAAGCTGTTGCCTGGTTGCTGGAACCCGGGCAGGGGGGCATGCTGGAACACTGCTTCCCCCCCAACCTCCAGTCCTGCCTCTCCCCTGCGGGGGGCTGGCATCTCCATTCACCCCCTCTGCATCGCATCCTACTCTTTGGACAAAAGTTGGCATTTGTCCTGTTTTTTCTTGCCAACTGAGCAAGTCAGCAAGAGCAAAAGGGACAAATGCCTCTTTTTTGGGGGGGGAGGGGTCAGGATGGCCAGGAGGACAGGGCTTAAAAAAGGGACTGTCCCGGTCCAAAACAGGACGCATGGTCACCTTAAGTTTAAGGGGTTTGGTTTTGACTTTAAAAGCCCTGAATGGTTTTGATCTTGGCTATGTGAAAAGCCACCTCTCTGCTCACCTAATGCAATGACACCTGCTATAGCTGCAGTACTCATGCGTCCAGCCTCTTGGTTAAAATGGGAAGGAAATAGTTACAGGGGTTTTTCAGTGAGGGACTGTGAAATCTCCACTATACTTTGGTCTGAGACAGCCTGCATTTGTTGGCTTTCAGGCCTATCCATTTCCCCAGGCTTTCCTGAATGGGGTGGAACTGGGGTGAAGGGGAATCTTAATTGCAGTGGGTGGGGAGGATTTTCCTCCTTGTGGCTATCAGATCCAGCTAAGTTTAGAATGTGTTTACAGTCATGGATGGTGCCCGGAGTTCAGCTAGGAGCTTTTATCACATTTAACTAAATACTCTTGGCCATAGGCTAGCCTTGAAAAGAGAAGAGAGGAATGCCCTATATACTGAATCCAGTAAGCTTGTTTGTAGTAACTTCTTCACCAATGCTACCCAATGACTGGAGTAAAAAATAGCAAGGACAAACAATTCCCATCACTTTCCTTGGGTGTTTTCCAAAGTTTACTTTCACTCTGCAGCTGAAGAGAGCTTTCCTACATATATATAAGAAATCAATGTTTATATTTTTGTCCTCATGTCACCATTTCCCCCTTCCGTTTCCTTTGGAAAATAAGGGATATTTTTTGTACTTCTCCCTCACAGACTTTTAATTTCTTTTTTTAAAAATGTCTCTAGGTTGCCCTGTTTTTCAGATGCAAGATTCAGCTCCATTGTCCGTAGCTTTCACTCAGACACTTTCCCTTTCCTCCTCTCCTTCAGTTCTGCTCACTCCTTCCCTCTTGCTGCTCCTCACTTAATTAGTTATTTGTAATTATTTCTCTCTTTATGTGGACGAGTATTTTTCCTTGGAAGCTGCTGCCTGATCCTTTGGAGTCAGTGTAATCTGATTCCAGCCCCTGTGCAAATCTATTGGCGTCATGCAGCTTGGCTGCTGCAGCCCTGAGCAATCAACTGGTAGAATCATCGGGCCAGCTCAGCCCTGAGCGCTGACTAACTCCGCTTGCTGTACGCGGTGTAGTTGAACTTTAACAGAAGTTGGTCCAATAAAAGATATTACCTCACCCACCTTGTCTCTCTAACTCCACTTGCTGTCTGCCCTGTGTAGCAACAGTCAAAAGCAACCAGAGGACCCACCTGCCACGGACAATTATACAGAATCTTATTTGACAACAGGCAATTCTTATCCTCTTTGTTCTTACAAGAATGATCGGCTCTTCCAAAATAGTCAGCAAATAGAGGCTGAGAGTAGAAATCCAAAAGCACAAAGAGCACAGCCTACTAGTTAGTGCAAGGGTATGGGGAGCAGGACTCCTGCGTTCTATTCCAAGCTTTGTCATTCATTTGATGTACGGCACTAGGCAAGTCATTTAACTCCTCTGAGCCTTTGTTTCCCTATCTGTAAAATGGAGCGGAACCTGTCATCAGCATGGATGCATGTCTCCTGGAATGGTGGTTGAAGCATGGAGGGACATATGAATCTTTAGCACATCTGGCACGTAAATATCTTGTGATGCTGGCTACAACAGTGCCATGGGAATGCCTGTTCTCACTTTCAGGTGATATTGTAAACAAGAAGCGGGCAGCATTATCTTCTGCAAATGTAAACAAACTTGTTTGTCTGAGCGATTGGCTGAACAAGAAGTAGGACTGAGTGGACTTGCAGGCTCTAAAGATTTATACTTTTTTTATTTTTGAATGCAGTTATTTTTTGTACATAATTCTACATTTGTAAGTTCAACTTTCATGATAAAGAGATTTCATTACAGTACTTGTATTAGGTGAATTGAAAAATACTATTTCTTTTGTTTTTTTACAGTGCAAATACTTGTAATAAAAATAAATATAAATTGAGCACTGTACCCTTTGTATTCTGTGTTGTGACTGAAATCAATATATTTGAAAATGTAGAAAACATCCAAAATATTTAAATAAATGGTATTCTATTATTGTTTAACACTGTGATTAATCACGATTAATTTTTTAATAGCGTGATTAATTGCGATTAATTTTTTTAATCGCTTGACAGCCCTAGTTTGCAGCAAACCAACCCCTAAAGGTCTCAGGGCCTTCCCCAGGTTCTATTCCCAGTGTTTAACCAAAATAATAACCATGGCAAAATGAGAACACAAGCCCCTGGCCTTTGAGACACCCAACCAGGTGAGTATTTTTCCCATGTCTCTCTTCAACCCCTTCTACTCTCCAGTAGAGACACTTTTATTAAGGAAATAAGATCAAAGTGCTCTTAGTGGGTCCTCCATTAGTCACAACTACCCTCCTTCCTCCCACAATCAGTGCAGATGGAGGAAAGTAGCTGTTCCATAGGGTTACCATATTTCAACAATCAAAAAAGAGGACGGGAGGAGCCCCGCCCTAGCCCTGCCCCCGTCCTGCCCTAGCCCCGCCCCTGCCCCTTCCACTCCCTCCCACTTCCCGCCCTCCTCAGAACTCCCAACCCTCCCCCCCACTCCTTCTCCCCTGACTGCCCCCTCCTGGGACCCCTGCCCCTAACTGCCCCCCAGGACTCCACCCCCTACCTAAGCCTCCCTGCTCCTTGTCCCCTGACTGCCCCCTCCTGAGACCTTCCCCCCATCCTAACTGGCCCCCTAGGACCCTACCCCCTATCTGTCCCCTGACTGCCCCAACCCTTATCCACACCCCCACCCCCAGACAAACACCAGGGACTCCCACGCCCCATCCAACCACTCCCCACCCTCTGACAGCCTCCCCCCAGAACTCCCGACCCATCTAAACCCCTCTGCTCCCTGTCCCCTGACTGC
>NW_020664598.1:11559402-11743902 GCF_002925995.2 Terrapene triunguis
CCGCCCCCCCCCCGAACTCCCGACCCATCCAACCCTGCTCCCTGTCTCTTGACTGCCCCCTCCAGAACCTCCCTGCCCCTTCTCCGACCCCCTGGCCCCCTTACCCTGCCGCTCAGAACAGAGTGCCGCAGAGCAGCACGCTCGGCAGCAGGGGACGGGGGAGCAGGGGGAGGAGCTCCAGACTGCCGGAGGCCCGATGCGAACGGCCGGCGATCTGTGAATGCAGGGAGGGGGAGGGAGAGAGCGAGAGGAGGGGAGTGATTTCAAGCTGCAGGGGAGAGGAGGGGGAAGCGGAGGAGGGGCTCTGGCTTTCGGAGCCCCATGCAAGTGGCACGATTCGGCCAGCTGCCCTGTCAGCCATGCGCTCTCTGCATTGGGGGGAAATCCGGACATTTACAAATTCCCCCCGGACGCTATTTTTAACTCAAAAAAGCCGGACATGTCCAGCAGAATCCGGACGAATGGTAACCCTATGTTCCAAGTAATCCCTGTGGACTACTTCCTATTTTCCCCTATCACTGGGATTATGGTCCTTAAAAGACCACTTCTCTATGAGTAACTGAATTAGGCAACTGTGGTCATTGAGGATCAGAAGCTGACTCTGCCTGTGGTGCAGCTTTTGGGCCCAGAAGCTGTTGCACTGGGGCCTAGACTGACATGCTGAAAGAGATCACAAGTCTGACTGTTTTCAGAGCACAGTGCAAACCTCACCTTTCCCCCAAAGCCTAGCAAGTATGACAAAGGTTGGCAAATGAAGGTGAAGGGGAGAGAGGAGGAGAAGACAAAAACTATCCAAGTATAAGGGGCCAAACCCTAGAATGGGAAGAGTAGAGTCCATGTTGAATAACTTTTATGCTTATCTTAATATTGTACCTGGCACCTGGATACTCTAGTAATTGGCATCCCATAAATACCGTAGACAGATAGTGATTGGCATCCCATAAATACTATAAACAGGTAGGTTTGCCTGTAGGAACCATTACGTTTCTCATAATGAACTGTCCAAGCAAGCTTGAAGGTGAAAATAACAAGCAGATAGAAAACATACCATTTGGAAAACAGAGTCTTTCCTCTTGACACAAACTCATAATGGAAATAAGGCCTAATATAGCAGTCCTATATTAGCTTTAGGACCCCTAAATACCCACCCCTGCCAGTCCATATTGGACTGATAATAGGAAAGCTTATTGACTAATTGTAGGTAAAGGCCTGCCTTCTAGGAATACAATGGTGTTTCGTTCTCTCTTGGGACTCTTTGACCCCTGGGTTTAGGCTGAAAAAAGGGGGCCAATTATGAGGTTTCCTTGGAATCAAACCGAGACCCTTTAACATAGGCCACCAGGCAACCATTATCAAATCCTCAAGCGTGTCCTGGACTCCAAACAGAGGTATAGAACAAAAAAAATCATAATTTGAAATTTTTACCAAAAAAAAAAAAAAAAAGGAGGTGGGATTTTATGAACATTATTGTTGAGATTTTTGCCCCATTGTTGAGCAGCTCTGCTGAGATGTCTGTCTCCTTCCAAATGAGAGACCGCATAGTGGAATGTATACATTTATCCAAGACTCAGAGTAGAATTACTTTGGAAATGAGTGACCCGTCCTTCCACCATACAACAAAAGGCACTGCCTGAACACTGAGAGGCAAATTATCCCTCCCACAAACCTCCCAAGGGAGGGGTAGTAGTGCTGCTGAAAGCGTGGATCAGCTTGTGGGGTTACGCCTGTATTCTCCTCTGAAGGCTGCACAGAACTAAAGGATCCAAGGGCAATGTGACCCCAACCCATTGGATCACAGTGAAGCTGCATGGAGAGCTTGCACGTCCATGCTTCTCAGTTGTTTCCCTTCCCTTGGTAGCCTGGCTCACTCAGGAGTCATATGGCCACTTGTCCCTCTGCTGTGTCTGTGTAGCCAATCCCACTGGGACCAACAGCAAAGTTTAAACCCAGGACCTTCAGCATTAAAAGCACGAGCCTCTACCAACTGAGCTAAGGTACTGCGAACTCCCTAGTTGGAAGCCGTAGCAGACTCATAAATCTCTGCAGATCAACCCCCTAGTGGGGGCCATGCTACCTACATCTTCCTCCAAAGGGGATATAAGACGAGAGTTGAACAAATAACGGATTTTTTTGGTCAAGGGGACAAAGTGAAAAATCCAGAAAAAAATTCAGTATAATACAAACCAAAACAATTTTTTAAATTGTAAAACTCAAGACAAGAAAAATTGTTCTGAAGTGACCAATATGTTTCAAGTCAAATGCCAAAATTTCTTTCAGTTTTTTTAAAATTCATTTTATGTTGGATGAACTATTTCAGTCAATGCAAAACCATTTTTTCTGAGTTGTTCATTTTGATTTTGGCCTTTTTGGAAGAGAGAGAGTGTGTGTTTAAAAAATAACTGGCCAGATTTAAAATGGAAATGCTGATTCAAATTAGAAAGTCAAAACAAAATGTTTCTAAATGGTTGAAAACAAAACACTTTAACTCTTTTGACAATTTTTTGCCAACCAAAACTATATTCCAAATTTGGGTTAAATTTGGCAAATACTTTTGGACCTTCAAAAATGCACTTTTGACCCAAAAAAAATCATCAAAAAATTTGCCCAGCTCGTCATAAGACACATAGCGGAAATGATTGCTGCTATTTGCAGTGTTAATTCCATTGGCTTTCACAGCAGTATTTCGTCCAGGTTGATAGGGAGGCATACAACATGCAGCACCTGCTTCCTATCTCCACTCCCTTCATCCATACTCTCAAATGTTAGAGTTATGTACAATTACAGTGTGTTTACAAGGAGGGTCTTTTAGGGGTTGGGAGCTGGCTGCCAGGCAGGCTGTCCTTCCCTTCCACAAGCTTCAGGTCCTTTTTGCCTAGAATTCTGCTCCTGTGCTCCCATCCATGCCACACACTAAATGAGAGCATCTGGTCCTAAATTATTAGCACTTGGCGCTTCATGAAGCCAGACCTGTTACCAAGAATTTGCTGGAGGGTGAGGTGATTATACATAAAGGGTCCTGGTCAACAGAGACTTAATGTGGGAACTGGGAATGCAATCCAGACAGCTGGCAAGCTCTTTGGCAAAGCAAGTCGTGTAAACTTACTAAACAGGAAAGTTGCTTCAGTGCAACACTAATAATCTCCTCTGTAATAATGGAGAAAGGTGGAAGAATGTGCATTCTTCAGCTGTATTTACCTGGCTGTCGCGAAAAATAAAAAAAAAACATGCTTAGCAAAGTAGGAGATTTCAGCATTAATGCATGCTTTTTGGGTCCAAAATCATCAAGGTTACTTCAGTACATGCAGTCCTAGCTCTGCTGAAAGCTTTATGGATCTCCACTGACTTAATTAGGGCAGAATGCCTGAGCTAGAGTCATTATAACCTGCTTTGCAGTGACGTGAACATATGTAAGCCCTATTCAGATGACAGGAGTGTCCAGATTTTGCATCCACACTTTTGAAAACAAAGCTGTGTTCGAAGTAGAAAAAAAAACCAACAAGTTGCCTGGCTGATACAGCTAAAACAAATGGAAACAGCCACTAAACCTTTCACTGCCTCCAACCCTCCCAATAGTCTCGTTACTGTGAACAATGCCGCACTTATTTGAAAAGTCAGTTTCACAATGCAGGATGGATTCTGATAGAAGGTAATACAAGTGGCGCTGAAGGTCTTCACTCCCAAATTCTGAACTGAGTAGCTTGTGCCAATGCAACCCTTGTCAGTGTTTGGCGCGGCTTTCAAATAATGGATATAATAATTAATAATAGAAAGCATAATAGAAAACTGTAGCATAACATAAAATATATTCTGATCACTACATCCAAGTATGAAGAAAAGGAACCCAATTTAAGAAAGTTTAGTACCTTAAATATATATATTTTTAAAAACCATCCTCAATCAGGAAACTGCCAACATAAAGGTCTGTGTTAGAGCAGGAATCGGTCTCAACATTTGAATGTATGGGAAAACAGAGACCTTCAAAGACATTGTAATGAAGATGTTAGTGTTTAAAATAAGGCCTGGATCTTGCCATCATTTGTGCATGTGAGTAACTTTACAAATGTGAGTAATCCCTTTAAGATCAATGGTACTAATTGCTTGTGTAAAATTGCATACGGGCATAAGTGCTGGTAGGGTTGGTTTGGCTAATTTAAAAGTTAATTTAATCACTGTTAAATTACAAAGAAAATTCAAATTTTACTTATTTTTAGAGCTGGCCAAAAGTTGGAATTTTCCTTACAAAGGAAATTCCCAAATTTTGAAAAGTAATTAATTTTGTTTCAGAATAAAAAGAAGACATTTTGAAATTTCCTGCGGAAGGGAAATTCTTTTAAAGAAAAAGTCTCAAAACAATAAAAAAGCTTTGTTTTGAAAATTTCGAAATGAATTCCACCTGGGAGCACTAGCTCTGAGGCTCCCAAATCAGTCACAGCTTCCAGGCTCCTCGCTCCGTGGCAGGAAGGCTCAAAGGTCTGGTAGCACCCCAGTCTGCCAGATTGCTGGCTCTGTGGCAGGGAAGTCCTGGGGTCCCTGACTCTGAAGCAGTCAGCCAGGCAGGATGCTGAAGAGCTGGGCAGGACAACTGGCAGGATCCAGATAAATTACTAAGGCAGTAACACTGTTTGCCCAGCCTAAGTAGGAAAGGGCACGCATGTCCTAGCTAACCCAGATAGGTGTCATTTATACGTCCCAGCACCAGCAACATTGGCTTCTACTCTGCATGATCAATCTCAGCCCCTCACTGGGAAATATCATTAAAATGTCAGCCAGCAATGAAAGACAACGCAGCATCACTCACAGCTGGGTTGCTCCTGACAGTGATGGGTTTTTCTAATAAACTGCTTTGACAATCAGTTTACATATATTCTTATTTCAATTAGATGAATTAGTAAACAGTGGTAAAGCCTTTTGCAGAGGGAAATGCTTAAGTGTTATTATCAGAAGCAATAAATATTTATGTAGCTCTTTAGAGGGGGTGGTGTTGATGGGGCTCAAGACAAGTCCCCCCAGAACAATTGTCAAAATTGTGGTTACAGACTATGGCTAAGTTGGGAAGCCAAAGCTGTGCAGGACATTGAACATTATTGGGGAACGCCAGCACTGCTTCCTGTGGAAGTTAGCTATTATTATTTGTATGACATTAGCACCTAGAAGCCATAACTGAGATCAAGGCCCCATTGTACTTGGCCCTGCACAATCACAGTAAGAAACAGTCTCTGCCCCAAGATGAGAGGGAAAAGGTGAGAGAAGAAACAGAGGTGAAGTAACTTGCGCAAAGTCACATGGTAGTCAGTGGTCAAGTTTGAAATAGAACCCATGTCTCCTAGTCCTGTGCCCAATCAATTAAGGCTCATGTATCTCAACTGGTGGGTTGTGACCCGGGGGGGTCATGAAAGGCAATGGGGCGGAGGGAAGGTTGTGAGGCAGTAAAAAATTATTACACTCTAAAGCACAAAAAATCTTCCTTTCCTATGCTTACCAGTGCCACACTATCTCCAGTGGGTACAGTGCTAGCCTGAGCTGTGGAAGACCTGGGTTCAATTCCTGTTCCTCAATAGACTTCCTGTGTAACCTTGGGCAAGTCATTTGGTCTCTGTGCCTATGTTCCCTTTCTGTAACCATGGAATAATAGCACTTTCCTGCTTCACAGGGCGTTTCTGAGGATAAATACATTAATGATTGTGATAATATATTAATGGAGGCCATCCACGTATGATAGATAGACCCTTTAAAATCAAGTATTCTCCATCAACCTCTTGAAAAGTAAATTATATGTTTTTATAATTGATATATAAATGATATGTTTTTACTCTTGCTTTTACAGTAAAAAGTCATGACAATTTTTGACTCTGAAGAAGGGGGCTGTCATCTCGAAAAGCTTGACAAACACTGCTTTAGGCGATATCGTCTAGGAGTCACAAGGTTCATGTTACCTCATCATTTGGGTGCAGAAGTGGGGCCTGTTCCTGGAAAGAACTGGGTGGCTCAGGTCCAGTACCTAAGGTATGATACTAGTCCTTGCAGTTTTCCTTTAGCCAACATTTTGCCTCAACCTGTATCAGGCTCATTGTCTTCATCCTGGCTTCCACTATAAAAAAATAATGAACGTTACCTTTTAAATCACTTTCTTTGACCAGGCTGTTTCACAGGCTGCCATGTTGAGAGAGATCCCTTCAGCTATTACAGAAGGAAAGCCATGTCTGGAATGAAACACAGTAGCCATTCTGTACCAATGAAACCACACAGTGGGGCTCTTAAGATGGACAGTGAAGACTCGAACAGAATTATGTGCGGGGCAGGCTAGTGGGCCAGACGGTAGTTGCCCAGCTGGAATTTGGCTAACACTCCTCGTGAAAAGCTCTATGGAATCATTAATGATTACAAGTGGTCTGGACCTCCTGTAACACTGCATCAGAAAGAGGATGCATCCAGCCACACAAATGCCCCCCTACTCACACCAGTACCATACAATATGTTACATTTTGCCTTATTGTGCTTTTAATTACAGACTGCTTTGTATGTCACATTTTGATCTGAATGGCACTATATTAATCTGTCTCCTTTCTTCACTTAGATTGACTCGCAGGGATAGAATTTAGGAATGGAAGTTAAATCCAGAAATTCAGTTCCAGAAAAGCAGGGTAGAGAGCACTTTCCCCTTCTTCCTTATATGCTGCATGAATTGCTGGAGAAGATATCAATTAAAAATGCTGGGTTAAACTGTACTTTTGGGTGGATATATTTATGAAAGAGCCCAGGCCTTATCTGTAGCTGGGACTAGATCCTCTCAGCTATGTATCCATGGGTCTGGATCTAAGGCATTTGAGGGTGCTGAGGGAGTTGGCTGATGTGATTGCAGAGCCATTGACCATTATCTTTGAAAACTGGTGGCGATCAGGGGAGGTCCCGGACGACTGGAAAAAGGCAAATATAGTGCCCATCTTTAAAAAAGGGAAGAAGGAGAATCTGGGGAACTACTGGGGACCGACTGGCTAAGCAGCAGTTCTGCAGAAAAGGACCTGGGGATTACAGTGGATGAGAAGCTGGATATGAGTGAACAGTGTGCCCTTGTTGCCAAGAAGGCTAACAGCATATTGGGCTGCATTAGTAGGAGCATTGCCAGCAGATCGAGGGATGTGATCATTCCCTTCTATTCAGCATTGGTGAGGCCTCATCTGGAGTACTGTGTCCAGTTTTGGGCCCCCCACTACAAGAAGGATGTGGAAAAAATTGGAAAGAGTCCAGAGAAGGGCAATGAAAATGATCAGGGGACTGGGGCACATGACTTATGAGGAGAGGCTGAGGGAACTGGGCTTGTTTAGTCTGCAGAAGAGAAGAGTGAGGGGGGATTTGATAGCAGCCAGCTGAAGAGGGGTTCCAAAGAGGATGGAGCTAGGCTGTTCTCGGTGGTGGCAGATGACAGAACAAGAAGCAATGGTCTCAAGTTGCAGTGGGGGAGGTCTAGGTTGGATATTAGGAAACACTATTTCACTCAGAGGGTGGTGAAGCACTGGAATGGGTTACCTAGGGAGGTGGTGGAATTTCCTTCCTTAGAGGTTTTGAAGGTCAGGCTTGACAAAGCCCTGGCTGGGATGATTTAGTTGGGGATTGGTCCTGCTTTGAGCAGGGGGTTGGACTAGATGACCTCCTGAGGTCTCTTCCAACCCTAATCTTCTATGATTCTATGTAAAATGTCATAGCTCCATTGAAGTCATAGAGCTATTGCCTTCAATGGAGCTATGACAATTTATACCAGCTGAAGTTCTGGCCCCTGGGATTCTGCAATCAGAATCCAACAACCAGTGTAGCTGTACATTTGCAAACCTCATGTATAGTCAAGGATGGCTGCAATTTGTACTGGTTGGGCTTATCCCTATTACCAGAATGTGTGTAGTGTGGCGTTTATGAATGTGTGTAGTGTGGCAGTTCAGCTAGAGGAACCCAAAGAATTGTGAAGGAAAAACAGGCCGAAATGTCAAAAAGAAGCATTTTAAAATGTTTCCTCTGCAAAAGTTAGTAAAATATTTTTCTCCAAAAAACGGCATAGAACATTCAATTGTCCTCCAGAGAGTTTTTCTGAGTATGGAGACTGAATTCAATCCTTAACATGTGGAACACAGGGATTTTTTATTTTATTTTATTTTTATGTCCTGCTTTAAGTGTAAATCTTAATGTAACCTTAATCATGGAGTTACATTTGATATCATAATAAACCCATCATTCTCAGGAGCTAAGAACTGTCTTACCATTCCCTGAGTTATATAGATGGGAGATTTTCATTAAGCTTTGAGAAATAGAAATCCCTCAGGAGTCTCTCTGTTTGGGTACAAAAACCACACTACTAGGTGCTATTAGCCATCTTCACCCAGAGAATTTTCTTCAGTGAATTCCCCCTCCCCCAACCAAGGACAAACCTCTGACACTAGCTCACATTATTGTTTGAAGACAGATTAAAATCTTGTGATTCTGACATCACTTTGTTTTTAATTTCCACACTGTAAATGTCAGGGAAAAAATACCCTATAATTATACTTCAGAAAAGGCTATAATTACTTCCAATTAAATCAGGGCCCTGGATGTTTGAAAGATTTGACCACAGCTAGAATTTCATTAACTGATAACCAATTTTCTTATTTCAAAGTTTCATTGTGAAAGAAAGAAAGAAAGAAAGAAAGAAAGAAAGAAAGAAAGAAAAAGTCAAGAGCCAGACAATAATACTTGAACTGACTGCAGAAACTAGAAGAGAGGAAATTGTGTTTAAGCCTCAAATAGAGAGGCCACATCATTTTTAGGCTATTTATTTCAGTGATACTCCTAGTAGGGAAGTGAGGTTGAAAAATCTGATCATATATGGCGGTGCACATGTATGAATTGACCTGATCCTCGGCTTCCCTTGGGTAATAATACTTCGCACTTGCATGGATTTCAAAGCATTTTACAAACAATGGGCCTGATTCTTCACTGCCTTACTCGAGATTTATGCTGGGATAGTGAGTGTAATGTGATGGAGAATCAGTCCTATTAATGTCAATTAAGCCTAATCAATCCTATTATATTATATTATTATATTACTATATTATATTATTATATTTATCCTGTATCGCTAGACCTGTGTGTGCAATATGTGCTGCCACCCAACTTGAAAACATTAGAAATCCATTTCTTATCCGTAAACAGAGCAGTTTGCATCAAATTTTCTTCAATGCAGAGATGTTAGTGACGTTCAGAGTGATGATTATGACAATTATAATAATTATTATTATTTATACTATCTGATTCCTCAGATAATTGTGCTGAGGGTTTTAAGGGTTTCTAAACTTTTCATCATTTTTGTTGCTGTCCTGTGGACTTTCTCCAATTTTTTCCACATCTTTCCTAGAGTATGGCACCCAGAATTGGACATGATGCTCCAACTGAGGCCTCACCAGTGTCAAGTAGAGCAGGACAATTACATCCTGTGTCTTACTTATGACACTCCAGTTAATACACTCCCAGAATGATATGCGCCTTTTTTGCAACTGCATCACATTGTTGACTCATATTCAATTTATGATCCACTATGACCCCACATCCTTCTCAGCAATACTACCACCTAGCCAGTTATTCCCCATTTTGTATTGATGCATTTGATTTTTTCTTCACAAGTGAAGTACTTTGGACTTATCTTTGTTGAATTTAATCTTATTGATTTCAGACCAATTCTCCAATTTGTTAAGGTCATTTTGAATTCTAATCCTGTCTTTCAAAGTGCTTGCAACACCTCCCAGCAGATTCTGTCATCTGCAGATTTTATAATCAGTGAAATGCCTGCAAACTGCATGGAAATGTTTAAAAAACACCATAATAGAGGCTCAAATTAAATGTATACCCCAAATTAAAAAAACATAGTAAGAGAACCTATAAAGTGGTTAACAACAAAGTAAAAGAAACAGAGGCAAAAAGGCATCCTTTAAAAGTTGGAAGTCAAATCCTACTGAGGAAAATATAAAGGAGCATAAACTCTTGCAAGTCAAGTGTAAAAGTATAATTAGGCTGGCCAAAAAAGAATTTGAAAAGCAACTAGCTAAAGACTCAAAAACTAGCAGCAATTTTTTTCAAGTACATCAGAAGCAGGAAGCCTGCTAAACAATCAGTGGGGCCACTGGATGATCGAGGTGCTCAAGGAAGATAAGGCCATTGCGGAGAAGCTAAATGAATTCTTTGCATCAGTCTTCATTGCAGGATGTGACGGAGATTTCCACACCTGAGCCATTCTTTTTAGGTGACAAATCTGAGGAACTGTCCAAGATTGAGGTGTCAGTACAGGAGGTTTTGGAACAAATTGATAAATTAAACAGTAATAAATCACTCCAAGTTCTGAAGGAACTCCAATATTAAATTGCAGAACTACTAACTGATATGTAACCTATTATTTAAATCAGCTTCTGTAGCAGATGACTGGATGATAGCTAATGTGATGACAATTTTTTTAAAAGGGCTCCAGAAGCAATAATGCCAATTACAGGCCAGTGAGCCTAACTTCAGTACCAGGCAAATTGGTTGAAACTTTAATAAAGAACAGAACTATCAGACACATAGATGAACACAATTTATTGGGGAGGAGTCAACATATGGCTTTTGTAAAGGGAATCTATTAAAATACTTTGAGGGGGGTCAACAAACATGTGGATAAGGGTGATCGAGTGGATATAGTGAACTTAGACTTTCAGAAAGCCTTTGATAAAATCTTGACTGGGGTGTAGACAGTGAATAAGGAAATTATTTTTTCCTTCACATAACACAAGAACTAGGGGTCACCAAATGAAATTAATAAGCAGCAAGTTTAAAACATACAAAAAGAAGTACTTCTTCACACAATGCACAATCAACCTGTGGAATTCACTGCCAGGGGATGTCGTGAAGGCTAAAACTATAACAGGGTTCAAAAAAGAATTAGATAAATTCCTGGAGGATAGGTCCATCAATGGCTATTAGCCAGGATGGTCAGGTATGCAACCCCATGCTCTGAACCTCCCTAGCCTCTGTTTAGCAGAAACTGGGAGTGGATGACAGGAGATGAATCATTCAATGATGGCCTGTTCTGTTCATTCCCTCTGAAGCACCTGGCTTTGGTCATTGTTGGAAGACAGGATACTGGGCTAGATGGACTATAGGTCTGACTCAGTATGGCTGTTCTTTTGTTATGTAAGCATAATCTCCAGTCCATTATCCAAGTCATTAATAAAATATTGAATGGTACTGGAGCCAGGACTGACCCCTCTGTGATCTCACTAGATATGCCCTTCCACTGATAACTATTGTGAGTATGACCTTTCAATCAGCTGTGCACATACCTTATAGTATTTCATCTAGAGCCCATTTCCCTAGTTTGCTTATGAGAATGTCATGTGGGACTGTGTCAAAAGCCTCACTAAAATCAAGGTATATCATGTCTACAGCTTCCCCCCTATCCACTAAGCCAGTAACCCTCTGAAAGAAGGAAATTAGGTTGGTTTGGCATGAGTTGTTCTTGACAAACCCATGCTGGCTATTCCTTATAATCCTGTTATCCACTAGGTGCTTACAAATTGATTGTTTAATCATTTGTTCCGGTATCTTTACAGGTATTGAAATTAGGCAGACTAGTCTATAATTCCCCAAGTCCTCTTTGTTCCCCTTTTAAAGATGGGCTCCCAATCCTGCAAAGACTTAAGCCTGTGCTCTACTTTTTCTGCATGCCAGTTGTTTGCTAATGCTCAGCAGAGAGTAAGTACAAGGTACAGATGTGCAACAGCTGGGCATGTTGGCACTCACAATCCACCTGAAGAGTAGACATCTTTCTACACATGGAAAAATTACCCTCAGTACATTCCATGCAGTCATAGCTCTTCTGTAAGCTGATAGCATTAGGAGGGGGAAAATTTAAAACTGCAGTTGATTCACTGTTAAAAACATATGTGACTGTACATCTCAGGTAAAGTAGATTCCCTCAGCACTTACTTAATGATATTGTTTGTAATTAAATTGTCCATTCCCTTACTGGTTTACAGTTAAAAAGAAAACATCTATATTTCACAGGAAAACCTTGCCTCATCATTTACAAAATGATTTTGCTTTGTTTAATGCTAAAGATTTGGGGCCCAAATCCCATTTACACTTAGATCCCTTTACACTGCTTTCAGTTCCCTTTGCACAACCAGAGCAGTGTAAAAGGTTCTTAGTCTGAGGATATAGCTATACTGCAAAAGAAAATGTGTACTTAACTAGAGTCAGCTAATGCAACAGTGAAGACACAGCAACTCAGCCATTAACTTAGTTTAGCAGCTTGAATTCAACCCCAGGCTGTTGGAGCAGCTAATGTAATGTTATCAGCAAGCAGGATTGAACCTGGGACCTCAGTGTATGAGCTGCTCCTATATGAGCTGAAAGCTAACTGACTATTAGCTAATACTCTAGAGTTGACTCATTTGATCTCTTTCTCTCTCTCTAAGTGGTCTCACTGCCACTAGATGGGACAGAACACCACACCCAAGAGGTGTGTGGGTTACACTAACCTGAGTTGCCAGTTCACTGCTATTTGAACTTGAGTTAGGAAATGTGAGTTAAGAACTCACCTTTTTTTCAATGTAGACATATCCTAAATGAGAATCAGCCCCTTTTGCTTAAAGCACCTGTCTTATATTATGATTTTACATCGTTTCCATTCCAACCTTTTACTACACCTTTTTAAAAACTGCAACTTTTCAAAGAAAATTTAAAAAATGCCCTGAATGGACTTTGCCCTGGTGGTGAGCAGAGAAAGTCAGAACCCATTAATGAACATAAGAATGCCATACTGGGTCAGACCAAAGGTCCATTTAGCCCAGTATCCGGTCTTCCGACAGTGGCCAATGCCAGGTGCCCCAGAGGGAATGAACAGAACAGGTAATCATCAAGTGACCCATCCCCTGTTGCCCATTCCCAGCTTCTGGCAAACAGAGGCCAGGGACACCATCCCTGCTCATCCTGGCTAATAGCTATTGATGGACCTATCCTCCATGAATTTATCTAGTTCTTTTTTGAACCCTGTTATAGTCCTGGCCTTCACAACATCCTCTGGCAAGGAGTTCCACAGGTCGACTGTGCATTGTGTGAAAAAATACTTCCTTTTGTTTGTTTTAAACCTGCTGCCCATTAATTTCATTTGGTGACCCCTAGTTCTTGTGTTATGAGAAGGAGTAAATAGCACTTCCTTATTTACTTTCTTCACACCAGTCAGGATTTTATAGACCCCTATCATATCCCCCCTTAGTCGTCTCTTTTCCAAGTTGAAAAGTCCCAGTCTTATTAATTGCTCCTCATATGGAAGCTGTTCCAAACCCCTAATCATTTTTGTTGCCCTTTTCTGAACCTTTTCCAATTCCAATATATCTTTTTTGAGATGTGGCGGCCATATCTCCATGCAATATTCAAGATTTATATAGAGGCAATATGATATTTTCTGTCTTATTATCTATTCCTTTCTTAATGATTCCCAACATGCTGTTCGCTTTTTTGACTGCTGCTGCACATTGAGTGGATGTTTTCAGAGAACTATCCACAATGACTCCAAGATCTCTTTCTTGAGTGGTAACAGCTAATTTAGACCCCATCATTTTATATGTATAATTGGGATTATGTTTTCCAATGTGCATTACTTTGCATTTATCAACACTGAATTTCATCTGCCATTGTGTGAAAAAATACTTCCTCTTGATTGTTTTAAACTTGCTACCTATTCATTTCATTTGATGGCCCCTAGTTTTTGTGTTATGAGAAGGAGTAAATAACACTTCCTTATTTACTTTCTCTACACAGTCATGATTTTATAGACCTCTATCATATCCCCCTTTAGTTGTCTCTTTTCCAAGCTGAAAAGTCCCAGTCTTATTAATCTCTTCTTATACAGCAGCCGTTCCTTACCCCTAATAATTTTTGTTGCCCTTTTCTGAACCTTTTCCAATTCCAATATATCTTTTTTTAGATGGGGCAACCACATCTGCACACAGTATTCAAGATGTGGGCATACCATGGATTTATATAAAGGCAATATGATATTATCTATCCCTTTCTTAATGATTCCCAACATTCTGTTCGCTTTGACAGCTGCTGCACATTGAGTGGATGAGTTCAGAGAACTATCCACAATGACTCCAAGATCTCTTTCTTGAGTGGTAACAGCTAATTTAGACCCCATCATTACAGTGCCACAGCCTGAACGAGGGGCAAAGGAAGAGCAGCCCACACCACAGTAGCATTAATGTTTGAAAGGGGTAGAAGAGGGCCCCATATCCACTTGAGCAACACTCCCCTGAGATGCTGCTTAGAAGCCCTCTAGTTATCCATGTCTGCAGACAATGCTCAGTTACTGACCTAGGTAAATTACACACACACCTGTTGAGCCAGGACTAGCACCCTGTTCCTCCAGCTCCAAAAACACGGACTTCTCTCATCACTCCTCTAGCTAGCAGGTCCCATATCCTCACTGTGAGCAGCCCTAGCCCTTAGAGGGCATAAACACTCTCCTAGTCTGCCACGGCCCTTCTGCACTTTGTGACAAGCCTCTCCCACTTGACAATGGTCCTCTCTTCACGGCCAAGGAGCCAGTGATGGGAACAACCAGATATCTGTTGTACCTAGGACAGCACCATACCCCACCCAGCAGTGAGCTTACACTGTTGCTAACCCTGCTTCCCCTTCATCAGAGGTTGGCACTCACAGCTGTCCTCCTGCCAGGGAGCGTCACACAACCTGGTGCACATCCTGAGGCGAGCTTTGGCGGTGTGTCTCAGATGGGTCCAGACAGCTGAGATTGTATCCCAGTAGGAACAGATTATTGCTGACCACTCCTCCACACACCTTACCAGGGGCCTATTCGTGATCACCACCTGGCCCCACCAGGAAGTGAGCCCAGAACTCAAAGAGGTGTTGTCTGCCGCTCAGCTACAACACAAATGGCTGCATCCTGCTCTTATTCTACTGCTATGTTTGTGCGATCAGCCTCATCCAAGGGCCATTAAAGTCAGTGAGAATCTTTCCATTGACTTGATCAGGCTTTGCCTCACGCCATGTACCATGTTCTGACCCCATGTATGTGAATGAAACCCTACAACCATGTTTAAAAATGATTATCCCCCCAAAACAACAGATGTGTTACAATATTTTTTTTAGCTTTCTTGCCATTTCTGGGCAGAAAAACATGTTGTATCCATACTTTAGACTAGGAACCTATTACTATTTGTATAATTGTAGCACTAAGAGGCTCCAAGCAGTACAAAGGCAGAGGAAGAGACAGTCCCTGTTCCAAAGGGCTTACAGTCGAAATAGACAAGTCACATAAAAATGATTTTTGATGGGTTGGATCACAGAAACCCCCTTGGGAGCTGCCACCCAATGTACCAAGACTACCCCTGTTCCTGTTTTCCCTGCCAGCTCAGGACCCCAGCACCCTGTCTTGCTGAGCCAGACACTCCCGTCTGCTGCAACACAGACCCAGGGTCTGAATCACTTGTCCCAAAGCTGCAAGTTTACCTGAAAACAGCTCACAGAAGTGTGCGTGTCTTTAGCACTCAGATGCCCAACTCCCAATGGGGTCTAAACCCAAATAAATCCATTTTTCCCTGCATAAAGCTTATGCAGGGCAAACTCATAAATTGTTCGCCCTCTATAACACTGATAGAGAGATATGCACAGTTGTTTGCTCCCTCAGGTATTAATACATACTCTGAGTAAATTACTAAATAAAAAGTGATTTTATTAAATACAGACAGTAGGATTTAAGTGGTTCCAAGTAGTAACAGACAGAACAAAGTAAGTCACCAAGCAAAATAAAATAAAATGCGCAAATCTATGTCTAATCAAACTAAATACAGATAATCTCACCCTCAGAGATGCTTCAGTAAGTTTTTCTCAGACTGGACACCTTCCAGGCCTGGGCACAATTCTTTCCCCTGGTACAGCTCTTGTTGCAGCTCAGGTGATAGCTAGGGGATTCTTCATGATGGCTTCTCTCCCTCTCTGTTCTCTTCCACCCCTTTATATATCTTTTGCATAAGGCGGGAACCCTTTGTCCCTCTGGGTTTCCACCCCCCCTCACTGGAAAAGCACCAGGTTAAAGATGTATTTCAGTTCAGGTGACATGATCACATGTCACTGCAAGACTTCATTGCCCACTTGCCAGCACACACATATACAGGAAGACTAACAGGTAAACACAGCCATCTGCAGACAATGGTCCTGGTTAATGGGAGTCACCAAGATTCCAAACCATCATTAATGGCCCACACTTTACATAATTACAATAGGCCCTCAGAGTTATATTTCATATTTCTAGTTTTAGATACAAGAGTGGTACATTTATACAAATGGGATGATCACACTCAGTAGATTATAAGCTTTGTAATGATACCTTACAAGAGACCTTTTGCATGAAGCATATTCCAGTTACATTATATTCACTTATTATGTTTTTATAAAACCATATAGACTGCACAACGTCACATGATTATCCCCACAATGGGGAAACGGAGGGACAGAGAGAGATGGAGTAATTTGCCCAAGGTCACCCAGAATTTGCGTGGTAGAGCCAGAAACAGAACCAGATCTTCTGAGTCACAGTCCAGTGCCCTAACAAGACCATCTCCCAGACTAAGTATCTCCTGCTATTGCCTTTGAGTCATGCTGGACAAAACTGATAATGCTATTGCCTGGGCAGTTCATGAGGTTCTATGTATATACTATATTTTATTAGTATTATCTATTTGTAAAAGTATCCAGAGCACGGGGGCACTTAGGATAAATTCAAAGCAATCAACATATGAAAATACATAATACAACAAATTCGGATGTGCTTTCCTAACACACACTAGATCTCTGCCTTCTGTGGAAAACCTGTGGGAAGGGGCTAAAGAGGAGAAATACACTAGGAGGGTCCTCTCTGGTGGGCAGGGTTCAGGGCCTGCAAATTTGAGTGGCAGGGTGCCTTCCTAGGCCTGTGAATCTCAGGCATCCGTGGGGAAGGGCAAACTTTTTCATGCAGAGCCTGGAACCATCCCGGAGGGGCCGCTGAAGCCACAGTGGCTAGGTCCCTCTGTGGTGTACCCAGTTTGGAAGGAACCCAGAGGGAGGTAAAACAGGTCTGAGCTCTGCTGTCTCCTAAGGGGAGAGCAGGGGAAAAAATGTAGCAAAGAGTGGTGCCTCTTGTGCTCTAGCCCATCCTGCCCCTAGAAACCACAGAGACACTTCCAGAGGGGGTTCTGTGTGAGGTGGGGAAGGAGATCAGTGTTATTGCAGGGGTGGCCTACATGTGGTGGGGGCCTTGTCCAGGTGCTATATCCAGGAGATGACCTGGGCCATGGGCAGAACTATTTTTTTCTGCCGACACAGGCAAGAATGTGATCAGATCACAAGCTTACTTTCAGAAGTATTTAAATGGGGGGAGAAGGGGCATCCTAAACTGGTGTAAAGGGACACAGCTCCACTGATTTCACTAAAGCTGTGCCCATTTACACCAGCAGAGGATCTGGTCTGGTTATTTTTGTAGTGTTAATAAATCCTAACCAAACGCAGCAATTACCCTGGTCCATCTAGTCCAGTATACTGTCTCCTACAGATGTGGGATAGTCTGTCTCCCAGGATGGTCTTGTCCTAAACCTCAATAGTTAGAAATTGACTTAAGCCTGAAGCAAGAGGTTTTAAATGCCTGTGTATGCATTTAATATCCACATCTGTGTAGCTGAAACTCTCCATACTTAGCTAGTGACCCACAAAGGGAAAGCCCTGAAGATGGCTGCTCTGCTGCATCCAGTCAAAATGCAATCCACTTCATAATTTTGAAAAAAAAAAAAAAAAACCTAGCAAAAGTCCCCTGAGTTTTCAAGTTCATGTGTCATTTTGGCTTTGGCAAAAGTAAAATTCATGCAGAAATCAAGGGCTACAATATAGCTCAAACTGAAAAAAGGGAAAACGGCATTTCCACGTTCACTGACTATTATCCCCTTTTTACAGCTGAGAAAACTGAGGCACAGACTGAGGTGACTTACCCAAGGTCACACAGCAAGGCAGATGCAGAGCCAGAAAAAGAACCCATCCCCCCTAACTTCTACTCCTTTCCCTTCCCTCTGTCCTCTGCTACCCTCCAGAATTATTCCATGTTTGCTTCAGCAGTCCTGAAATGCACCCCACTAGCTGGTGTTCTAGTCAGGAAGCAGGATGCAGAAACAGGTTTATGTAGTAAATATTAGTGACCTAGACAGACAAATGACCTCCAATTATAACAAGAGAGTTGTGGGATTAAGAAGACGGGAACCATGATTTAGGAAATGAGGATGGTGACAATCTGTAATTAAGGCGCAGTGGTGTCCAGGGCCTAGAGTAGGAGACTGCTATTCTTGTCAAAAGAGTTCAACTCCCAGTTAGGCACCTAAATGAAGTTGTTGGGTGTTTAGCACTTATAAAATTCCTGCCACTTCATTTAGGTGCCTAAATGGGAGCCGTTGAGCGCTTGTGAAGATCTGGTCCCAGGCCCCGATCTTGCAAAGAGCTCTGTGTGGGCAGACCCATGCAGGGGTTATTGGACAATCGGGGTCCTAGTTTTTGGTTCCACCTTTGCCATAGAATTTGCTGTCACTTAACCTTTCTGTACCTCAGTTTCCTCACTGGTATAATGGGCATACGGTTATTTGCCTTTCTTTGTGAAGTACTGAGGAACCACTGGATGAAAGATGCTTAGAAAATAAAGGCTTTACCTACAGCATATGTCAACATGCTGATAAATGATTTTGAGAGGACTGGCATTTCCCCAGCAATAACTGAGGGAAAGAGATAGATCTGTTAAAATGAAAACAGGAGGAGGGTCATTAGCTGTCAGTCTCCATAAGTAAACACTTATTTGATATGGTTCTTTAAAATGAATAATTCTGAAAGCAACAATGAATGTTTGTTTTACATGCACCCTCTAAATATTTACACCACAAAACTGGACTTAAATGGGAAGAATGGACTTAAAAATCCCCGGAACTTTTGTCAGAAAAACAGATTGTGAAATGCCTAGAGGGAACAGAAGATTTATTTGGGGAAGGGGGGTGAGAGGTAGGAATTTTCCATGCTATTGTAAAACATCAGCTCAAATTATATGATCCCCACAGCCAGTGAATTGCAAAGCTTCAATCAGCTGCTTTTTTTCTTTTCTGTAAAGAGAGAGAGAGAGGGAGACAGAACTGTTTCACCAACTTCTGTTGACTGTTCCTTTTTTCTCCTGATTGAAATGTGTTGTTAAACAAGATCCCACATAATCTCAGTAGAGGGTTTCTCTCTCTCTCTCTCTCTCCCCTTCTGGGAAACTGCGATCAGTGCCATCGGTATTTGATTATTTGCAAACTCCCTTTGCTTTCCCCCCCCCCTCTGTCTCTGTCTCGCTCTCGCTCTCGCCTCCAATGCAACTTTTGCAGAAACCCCCAACACACACAGACATGTTGAGCTGAGAGCTAGGGGGATCGGCCGAGTCCCCCTTCCCCGACCCCAAAGTCCCAAATCTGGGGGGGGCCTCTAACCACCCCTCCCCCCACCCTTGACCTGTCCACTGTGCATCGACTCTCCCCACACCTCTTCCACTCCCTGCTCCTTTTTTAGGTGGTGTTTTTGTTAGATGGACAGGATCAAGGTTGGATTTTTCTGTCTCCCCCCTGATGAAGTGAGGCGGTGATGCAGGAGGCTGGCAGCTTCGACTATACGGAGAGACACAGGCGCAAGATGGCAGATTTGTATTGAGTTTGGGGGGCTGAGATCTCGCTTCATTTTTTAAATGTTTTAATATTTTTTTTTGCCATGAATAACACATTCTTGCACCGATGGCCCCTATGTACGAAGGTAAGGCAGCGTCTTTTATTTCCTTCCACCCCTCCCCATCCCTGTCCTTTGGCCATCTCTTGGCACCAGGCACCCCTCACCTCCCACCAAAAAAAGAGAAAGAAAATGACCACAGATCTGAAATCAACATTGTAGCACAGCTCATTGTCGATGCTGTGAGGTTAAATTTATGGTTCTGCCTTTTTAAAAAATGAGTATTCTTAGTATTTGACTGGAGGTTGGTTTTAATTTGCTCTCCATTTCTTCCTCCCCTCCACCCATGATTGTCTGTAAAATTCCTCACCCCTCTTTATTTTATTTTATTTTATTTTGATCATTTCGGTCCGTGGTCACGAAGGGAATGGGTGGAAAAGTCCATTTCAGTGCCGAGCCGAACAATGAAATTGACTAAGATTGCCCTGTAATTGCTCTCTCTCTCTCTGTGTGTGTGTGTGTGTATGAAATGTAGTTTAAATTCAAGGGCTGAACACCCTATTCCTTTAACCTGTACTCCAGAAAGCATTTGCTTTGGGGTTTTGCTGATCAACTATATTTTTAGGTTAAAAAATATAGCATATCTAGGCACATATGTCAGGAAAAAAATCTAGCAGCAGACTGTCAGTTCTTTCAGTTTCTACTCAAATCCAACCGGGGATTGCAGTGAAAATTGAAAGTGAACTTTGTTTTTTCCAGTTTTTAAATCTCTCTCTTTCTCTCTCTATCTCTCTTCCTCTCTCGCTCTCTCTCTCTATTTAGGACTCGTGTTTAAAAATAAATCCGGCTTAATTTAAATCACCTAGCGTTGTATTTATGTCCTTCCTTTCCGCTAAACCTCCCCCCCCCCCCTTTTGGGTGGGAATTTGTTAGAGAGCATTTATATAAACTGGATAGAAATCCCCAGTTTATTTTATTTTATACAGAAATGTCTTGACGATCGATTTATAGTAAGGGAGATTTTAATGTCTGGCAGGGGAAGAGGCATGCGGGAAGCAATACTTTATCTGTAGTATGTCTGATAAAACTTATCTGAGAAGAAAATCTAGTATTAGTTGGAGTGTTCTAAATGAACCAGCTTTCCTGACGGTGTAAAGTTACCGATGTGCTTATTGATGGCTAGGATGCTTCAGGGTGGTTTAAAATTGTATGACCTGTAAATAATTTGAACTCTAAAAGAAACAAAGGGGATTGTTTGTAGGCAACAAAAATAAGTATTATTCCAGTCCTTTCTTCCCTGATCCTGAAGAGCATTGGTTTAATGTAGCCATTATTTTTTCCTGCAGTTTGAACTAATGAAAGGCAAATGCAACAGATCTACTGAAAAAAGAGAGTTTGCAAAGCAATGAGGGACATTTATTATTAAACTGTGTCTGTAAAAAGGGGCTACAGTCAGCTGGAACTGTCTGGGGTGTTGAAATGAAATGAAATAATGTTTCTCTTTAAACAAATCCTGAACTCGCCCTCTGCTGGACGCTCAAGGTCTGTGTTAGAAAATAAACTTGCCATTGAATGAAGAACTGTTAGGAGCAGGCTTTGCCCTTCCAAGGGAAAAGAAGTGTCTCTATTTGGAAAGTCTAGCTTTTGAAATGCTCATGTTCATGGTTGGATGTGAGGCTTGTGGCAGTGAGATGCTAACAGAAATCAGTAGAGGCAAGTAGGTGCCCACCCTGCTCTGGCATTGCACCTCAATCCTGACCTGAATGATTCCCTGCTGTTCCTGTCCTGGGCTCCATACTTCCCAGCTGTGTGAGGGCATCCAAATCTTTACCTGCCTCACTTCTCTGCTAGTCTAGATTTGGGGCCCCACAGATGGTAGCACTGCCAGTGCATTTTAATCCTGACCAAATCAGTTCCCTGCTGTTCCAGCACTGGACCTCTTACACAGCTAGTCCAATGCACCTTAGGCCTGTCTTGCATCACAGTGCCTGCTGTCCCTATCCTGAGCCTCTCTCCAACAGAGTCTACTAATCAGGTTGGATTATGCAGTGATTTTGTGATGTAGACTAAAATCCACGGTGGGGTAGGATGAATCTACCAAGATCATGTTCATTTATGATGTCCCCCAGGTCTCCAGAAGAGGGACATTTAGTTTACAGTCCCACTCACCCCCTTGATCTGAGGATAGAATAATGAACAGTGTCTATAGGGGTACAGTGAACATGATTTTTACTTTATCACCTTTGTGGAAAACTGTGCTCATTTCTGTAAATGTTTCATTAAGCATTCTTTCTGCGAAAGTACATGGCACCATCCCCAATTGTGAAATATTATAGGAAGAATGAGTCTAATGGACATCAGCCTGATGGGAGCCAGCATACAGGATTCTTCTCTAGATTCGTGGTGACGCATTGAGGCTTTTAGCGGGAGTTTAGCAGTTACTGCACTCTCACTTCAGATGCTTCATGGCACTTGGGTAATTGAAAAAAACCCAACAACCTATAAAGAAGGCCTGTGTGGAGCCATATATAACAGTCTTGCAGCAGGGAAGGTCCCAAAGCAAAACTTTGCAGCCTATTAAGACATCCCAATCCTTAAAGCTGGCAAATCTGCAACATCCCAACTCTCAGGAGTCAACATAAGGTACAAAGGGGATTGAATTTTGCATTAAAATAGGTTTGTGGGTTGGACTGTTTTTGCAGGGTGGAGGGTTTAATGGATATTCTGTCCTCCCTAATAGTCATGAGAGTTCTTCAGAGTTCCTTGACACATTATAAGGCATGGATGGAAACTTGTATTTACTTGCATGTGGAATGTGAATCTAATCTTAAAAGGAGAGTGTGTGGTTCTGGTCTTTCCTTCTAGAAATGATAGTCTGCATATCACAGGCTCTCTGGAGCCTTCCTCCGGAGCATCAGGTACATTTAGGCCACTGATGGAAGCACAATAGCAGAGGTGTTGGATCAATGCATAGCAGATTATGTATTCCTCATGCCACCTTATCTTAAACCAAACTTTGCACCCTTGCTAATCTGTATCTTATTCCCTGATAACCAGAAACTTCTATGCTCAAACTCTGTTCACTATTTTTTTTAACATCATCTTAATAAAATTGTTAAATCTGTAACAGCTCCTCTGTTCCTATTGTTTGACTCTTGCGCTATCAATGGATCACTATTGTAACACACATACCCCCCCACACCCACCACCACCACCAAAACGGAGGATAGACTATGTGAGAAGATATCTTTCCCAACAGTACGGCTCTTTTACAAAAACATGTTTTTAGAAAATGTGACACCCTAAAGGATTTATTAAACGATTCCAATACATCTCTGTTTAAATGAGCTATGTACAAAGACCTTTCTGAATACTGCTGGCCCAAGTAGCAGCTCTTGTGAGCCATACAGTGCATAATAAGTAAATACATAGGCCCCAGTGACATCAAAGAGAGTTTTGTCATTGACTTCAGTAGACCCAGGATTTCACCTGCCATGTTCCTGTTCTCCAGCCTTTCCTGTTCTTTTTCTTTTTTTAGAACTGAAAGGGTAAAATGAAGGAAATAAAATAGACCGAGCAGAATAAAAATAGAAAGGCAACTAAAACTAACGTTCAGCATCTGGGTTGGTTTTGAGTTGCTTTAATCTTATTGGAGATTGGAGAACATATTGAGCTAAATGCAGGAATCACTGGGTGAGGTTCTATGGCCTGTGTTAAGCAGGAAGTCAGACTAGATGAGCATAACGGTCCTCTCTGGCATTAAAAATCAATTGTCCAGTTTCGGAGTTGGTGTTAGCTGGTGTAGTTCCCCTGGCTTCAGCAGCGCTATCCTGAGTCACACCAGTGGAGCGTCTGGCCCCATGACTCAGAGATGATGGCGTCTCACCCTATATCTAACCGCTGCTCAAATCAGTTGTGATACTCTTGCTGGGTGAAATTCTGCCCTGTGCAGAGGTCAAGCACAAAGCCTGTGCACCACTGAAGTTCCACTCAAGCCCTATTTTAAGGGTGCATAAGCTGGACTTAAGTGGTGCACAGACTTTGTGCAGCCTTCTGCATAGAAGTGAATTCACCTGCCCTTTCCTGGGTGGCTCACCAGCACCTGAGATTGGCGGCCTTCAGAGCACAGCATAAAGGGGTGTTAATTCGCTTTAACCTTTATTTTTAGAATGATTATTGCCTCCTGTTTTGGTGTTATGCTGTTTTGCTTTGCTTATTACTTATCTTTGACAACTTTGTTGCAATTTGCAGTGTATTAATAGCAGCAGTGTCAGTAGTTTTATGTGTGGGTGGCTTATAGAATTAATATCTGTATTTTCTGTAAATTCTACCTAGCCACTACAGGGACATTGATGGAGCTTCATGCTGGCAGAAAGTCTGCCCACAGGGAGCTCCTTGCAGGATCAGGTCATTGGAGGCATGAAATTCTGACCCTGAACATATCTAAGGTCAGATCCTATTTAATTGGCTAGTGTTTTCCCAGAGCTTCTGGGACAGGCACTTTATAGAGGCAACATGTGATCATTTTTAATGGATTAACCGCTGGCACTTTGTGAAGGGTTTTGCCCCAAAACTCCGTGCGCTGAGATAATAACTGAATGGCGCTTGCTGTTTATGAGGTAATAACCATCACCTGAGTTAAATCAGTGCTGGGACCAAAGTCACAGGTTTTTATTAGCTCAAGAGATGGTTGTTTCCAAGATAACAGAAAACCTCCTCCAGTTATAATTATTGTTTTTATCATACTGAAATGTCCAATGATTAAATATTATTGAGATGTAATGGGTGAGAGATGCTGTTTTATTTTCTGAAATGGAAGAAACCCTGTAAGGGCTAGGATAGTGTGGGCCGATAGACAATGCGTTCTGAGGGGAACAGCCACCCAGAACGCAGGAATGTGCACACTGGACACACTTCAGACTTAGGCTGGCTCCTGCATGGGCTTACACATCGGTTTAAGTTAACACAAGTGACAAACCCCATTGACTTCAGTTGGATTCCTCACCTTACATGTGCAGAGTTAAGCACATCCATAAGTGTGTGCAGCATCAGTCCCAAATTTGAAAGTCATGTTCAGTTTGCAGAATAGGGGCTTAGGTGCCTAAAGGTTGACCTTGGGCAAGTCACCATCCCTCCCAGTGCCTCAGTTTCCCCATCTTTAAAATGGGGATAAAGATAGTGACCTCCTTAGTAAAGCTCTTTGAGATCATGGATAAAAAAATACTATATAAGAGCTGGGTAGTATTATTATTCATTATTTTAGGCATCTCAATGATTGCCCTGATTTTCAGAAGTGGTGAGTATCCACAAAACCTAATTAACTTCCATGGGTATTTTGAACGCTCATCACCTCTGCAAATTAGGCCACTTACTTGGAGACTAGGCTTGGATCTAGGTGCCTACTTTTAGTTACCCAAGTTTATAAGTTTGGGCCCCCGCGCAGCTTTGGTTTTCAACCTTTGGCATATGGTAGCTGTGGAGAACCTCTCTGGTAGTCTCCAGAGTGAAGGTTTTTGAGAGCCAAGCCATTGGATGATTGGGGTGTTGGGAGTGGAGGTAAGTCCTTGTGAGAGTCTCTGTGTCTCACAAAGTGGTCCCCCACATGAGAAATTTGCAGAGCCCCTCACTCTATGGTTACTGAAAACTGTAGTTCAGATGTGAGTACAGCATCCCTGTGTTCAGACTCGCAGAGACTATTCCACGTCAGGATGAGGTAGCATGGACCAGTGGTAAGATCAAGTGTCTGGGGAGCTGGTTTGGTGTGTGACCTTGGACCTGACTGTTAGAGTAGGATTTTCCAAAAGCACTCGGTGTTGGCCTTATTCTGCCCCCACTGAAATCAATAGGTTTCTATGCAATAGAGTTAGGCCAGGACTGTGTGTTTTGAAAATTCCACCCTTAATCTATGGCCTTAATTCAGGAAAGTACTTACATATGTGTCTAGCTTTAAGCACATGAGCAGCCCCATTGACCTAGGCTCTGTGCCTTTTAGTCCATTTGTAAATGGACCCACTCACCTTTACTAAGGAATTTGTATACTGTAAGTTCAGTGTATTACTATTATTATTGCTGTCTCTTATTTGTTGCTCTAGTGGAAGATGTATTTACTTTATCCACCTCTTTATTAAGGACCAGTCCAGCTACAAACATTCCTGCATAACAAAAAGAGAGAAGTAAACCCTAATTAGAAAAAAAGAGCCCCTTACCTATTTATATACCTAAATATGGATTTAGGAGCCTAACTTTAGGCATCCTCTTTTGAAACTGTTGGCCTAAAAATTATAGAGATTATTTCAGTTTTTTAACCTTTCTAAAAATCTACATTCAGACCCAAATGATAACTTTCCTCCAAGTCAGCAGCTGCTCAGTTTGTGTGTATATAGCATAGAAAAAGCAAAGGCACTTTATTTCCTGTGAGCATTTACAGCTGACTGGTGGAGAGAGTGGGCCTAATTCTCCTCTCACACCAGGGTAAGGCCCCGATTCATGAAAACTCTTGAGCATGGGTTTAGGCGCCATTCCCGAATATGGATGCTTTTCTTAATTGGGACCTGAACCAAGAGTAATTCCATTAAGGCTAGTGGAGTCACACTGAAGTAAATGAGCTCCCCGTGTTCCAATAGCATGGTGTGAGGTACATTTCCGGATCCACACTTATAACCTTAGAGAATCAAAAGTCAGGGTTAAAAAGAATAAATAAACCCTACTGTTTATTGGTATAATAATAATAATTAATAATAAATTCCCACTGTGCACTTGTGTAGTTCTTTACATGTTCAAAGTATTTTATAAACTGGCTGACGACTCCAGGTGAATTTCAAGCCAGTGGAGGAATGTCAGCCCTGGAGAATGAAGTCCTCTACTTACCTACAATGTGGGTACAAAAAGGGCAGCAGCACTATGAACTTCCCCACGCCCAAGCCCCTTCAGCCAGTTCTGGGCTTGATTCTGATCTCACTGACAACAGGTGTAAATCAGCAGTAATGTCACTTAAACCAATGGAGTCACGCAGGTATAACGCTGGTGTAAGTGAGTTTAGAATCAGGCCCCCATAGACTGAATTCTGAAGTCAGTGGGAGTTTTGCTGAGTTGAGGACTACAGAATTTAGCTCTGTATTTTTACGGTCTCCCCAGCAGTTTGATAATGTAGTAGTGTCTGTCAGGTTCCATTGGACGGGCCATTTGATTAGAAAAGTTGAGCACTGCTTTTAATAACGCCTCTTTCTCTTCCCTGGTCAGCTTCCAGTGTCTGCACTGACATCTGCCTCTAGAAGGAGAATGGGTAAAGAGATCACTTAAGGCTGCCACATTTAAAATGTGATAAAATAGTCACACCACAAGGTGATGATGTTCTGTCAGACCCAATGATATTCCAGGATGCTTGGCAATCCCAGGAAACTCAGGAGGGCAGCAATGTTTCCTGTTCATTACAGTCTTTACACTTAAGGGGATTAGCAAGGCTTGGTCATCTGGAATAACATTTCCACAATGCAGAGCTCCTCACTGAACTCCTCTAAAGACTGACAACTTCATCGGGACATAGTGGCTGTGCTTAAAGGGACATGCCCAAATTTCACACCCCCATCAAAATATCAGCTTTGTTTCCCACTGTGCTCTCCTGATCCTGGAAAACTAGGGAAAGGCAAATAGGTTCACGTAAACTAGGAGCCAAACCTTGGTCCAAAACTTGAACAAAGTTCATTTAGCAACTTCCCTGTCCCGTTATTTTTCATTTTTGTACTTCCTGGCTCCAGCTGGGAATGGAAGCAAAAGGAATGCTATTGCATGAGAAATTCCAATCCCGGGAGATTCCCAATCCAGTTCCACATGATCAAGAAGTTCATATAATCTGGGTAAACTTTGGTGAAGTATTAGAATTTTTGGAGGTTTAATTGATCTGATTCCTAACACTGAAATTCTTGGGGTTCCCCCATCACTACTATTAGCCATTCCAAATCGAGGGCTCAAACACAGAAGCAATTCAAACAGACCCACCGGAAGACCCCTACAATCCCTGAGTGCTGAATTTTTCTGCAATCTTATGTGTGCACATAATGCGGCAAAGGCATGTATGGCTGTCACATAATCTCTCCTTTCCGTCTGTCTGCCCCATTCTCATGATCAGGCCAGGTGATTGAAATGTATAAAAATCTAGAGGTGCATCCAGTGTGTGTGTGTGACTTAGTAAATAGGTGTGCATGGCATGAAAGCTGGATAGCTTTAGACAGCATTGGTCCCAACATTCTCTTTTCTCTAACATCAGGTCAGCTGTACCAATGTATTTGCCATTGTATCAATGAGGCTCTGCTTTTATGCTTGCCTAGGAGGACAAGAAAGAGTCCTTCTTGCTTATCATTTTAGGTTAGTGAGTTTATTGCTATTGGATGTAATCCAATTGTTTTTTTCATAGATTCCAATGCTAGAAGTAACCATTCTGTTCATCTAGTATGATATCCTGTAAAACACGGGCCACAGAACTCCCCCAAAATAATTCCTAGAGCAGATCTTTTAGAAAAACATCCAATCCTGGTTTAAAAATTGTCAGTGATGGAGAATCCACCACATCCCTTAATTGTTTCAATGGTTAATTACTCCCATTGTTAAAAACTTAGGCCTTATTTCCAGTCTGAATTTGTCTAGCTTCAACTTCGAGCCATTGGATCATGTTACACCTTTCTCTATTAGATTGAAGAGCTCATTATTAAATATTTGTTCCCCGTGTAGATACTTATAGACTGTAATCAAGTCATCCCTTAACCTTTTCTTTGCTAAACTAAATAGATTGAGCTCCTTGAGTATATCAGTCTGAGGCATGTTTTCTAATCCTTTAATCCAGTGATACTCAGAGTGAGGCTTGCAAGCCATAAGTGGCTCTTTAATGTGTCCCCTGCGGCTCTTTGGAGCATATAATATTAAAACACTGTGTGATTTAATTATTAACCAATCTAAGTTATTAACCAATCAGATGCTTTTACTATGTTATTAATCAATTGCAGTTGATACAATAATAATACTTGGTCAGTCATTTTGCTGTGAGAATAATATATTTCCCCGTCATACTGTTTAAATATGAATATATAGTACTATAGTAAATGAAACAGTGCATTCAAACTACTATGGCTCTTTTGAATAATGTTGATTGCTGATTTGGCTCCTGAACCACTGAAGTCTGAGTATCACTGCTTTAATCATTCTTGTGGCTCTTCTCTGAACTGTCTCCAATTTCTCAACATCCTTCCTGAATTGTGGGAGCCAGAACTGGACACAGTATTCCAGCAGCAGTCACACCAGTGCCAACTATACAGGTGAAATAACCCCTCTACTTCTATTCAAGATTCCCCTGTTTATGTATCCAAGAATTGCATTCACCCTTTTGGCCATCACACTGGGAGCTCATGCTCAGCTTATTGTCCCCCATGATCCCCAGATCTTTTTCAGAGTAACAGCTTCCCAAGATAGAGCCCACATATCCTTTAAGTATGGCCTACATTCTTTGTTCCTCGATATACACATTTACATTTGGCCATAGTAAAATACATATTGTTAGATTGCATCCAGCTTGCTCCTAGCAATTCCGATTGCTCTGTATCAGTGCCCAGTCATCTTCATTGTTTATCACACCCTCAATTTTTGTGTCATCTGTAAACTTTATCAGTGATGATTTCATGTTTTCTTCCTGGTCATTAATAAAAATGTTAAATAGCACAGGGCCAAGAACCGATCCCTGCAGCACCCCACTAAAAAACACACTCGTTTGATGATGATTACTCATTTACAGTTACATTTTGAGACCAATCATTTAGCCAGCTTTTAATCCATGTAATGTGATCCATGTTAATTTTATATCTTTCTAGCTTTTCAGTCAAAATGTCATGTGGTACGAAGTCAAATGCCTTACAGACATCTAAGTAGATTACATCAACACTGTACCATTATCAGTCAAACTTGTAATCTCATCCAAAAAAAAGATATCAAGTTAGTTTGACAGGATCTATTTTCCATAAACCCATGTTGATTTGCATTAATTATATTACCCTCCTTTAATTCTTTATTAATCAAGTCCCAGATCAGCCGCTCCATTATCTGGCCCAGGATCAATGTCAGACTGACAGGTCTATAATTATCTGGTCATTCCATTTAAATATTGGCACAATGTTAGCTTTCTTCCAGGCTTCTGGAACTTCCCTGGTGCTTCAAGACTTATTGAAAATCAACGTTAATGGTCCAGCGAGCTCCTCAGACAGCTTTTTAAAAACAACTTATCTGGACCTGCTGACTTAAAAATGTCTAACTTTAGTAGCTGCTGTTTAAAATCCTTGTGGACTGGAAAGAGTGTTAGCATATTATATGAGTACATCACTTGTTTCCCCCCACCAAAATACAGAACATAAATATTTATTGAACACCTGTGCCTTTTTATTGATATTTACAGATAATTCTGCCATTTCTGTATCGTAGAGGACCAATGCCACTGTTAGGATTCTTTTTGTTCCTAGTATATTTTAAAAATTCCTTATTGTCCTTAACACTGCTGGATATAGATTTAGTCTTGTGTTCTTTTGCTTCCCTTATCAATTTTCTGTAATTCCTAGCTTCTTATTTATATTCATTACTATCAACTTCCTATTTTTTCTGTTTGTTGTATATATATATATATATATATATTATTTTTTTACAGCTGCCTTCACTTGCTTACTACACCATGTTGATTTTTTAACCAATATGGCTTTCTTCCTCAATTGTGGGACTGTGGCTTTTGGGGCATCTAGTAAAGTAAAGTTCTTAAACAATTCCCGATTATTATTTACATTTTTTTTCTGTTAAAATTCTTCCTTCCAGATGATTGGCTCATTTTGTTTTCAGCTGAGTAAAATTGGCCCTTTTAAAGCACCAAGGATATATATCCCTAGTCTGGACTACATTCTGCTTGCACAAGTCAAGATCATTGGTTGGTTTGAACTTGAGTAAATGGTGGGTTCTCTGGAATTTGAAGTCTTTAAATCAAGATTTGAGGACTTCAGTAACTCAACAAGAGGTTATGGGCCTACTACAAGGGTGGGTGGGTGGGTGAAGTTCTGTGACCTGCAATGTGCAGAAGGTCAGACTAGATTATCATGATGGTCCTTTCTTGTCTTAAGTCTATGAGTCACTTGTACCTAAGTTACTATTAATTTCTAGTTCTGTGATCAGTCCCTCTTTATCTGTCAAGACAAGGTCTAATATAGAATTCCCCTGTCTTGGCTGCAACACTTTTTGAGTTAGGAAATTCTCATCTATAATGTTCAGAAAGGATGTTTTAGTACTGGGTGCATGAGATCTCCAGGATATGTCACTCATATTGAAGTCCCTCAGGATAGCACGTTTTTTCCTACACATTATAGATAGGTGTCAAAGGAGCTGGTCATCCTGTTCCCTAGTGTCATTTAGCAGTTGGTAGCAGACACCAACTAATAGCCTACGTGGTGCTTTATCTGTTAGGACATTGTCCCATAAGTATTCAAGAGCATTTTCTTCTGAGTTATCAGTGTCTTGGAAACAGGTTCGGAAACAGCTTCTCTATTTATTTCTGATTAAAGATCAAAAGGACCCATAAGATGGCAGCCAACCAACAAGATCCCTACCGATCAGTCATATTGTTACAGGTGCATTATGCCAGCACTTTTGACGGGAGTTCTGAAACACACACAGTGTAGTGGTGTGAGGGAGACCCAGCCTCAATCAGTCAGGCTGAGAGAATATCCTGCACAAGGAAACTTGCAAAGCATTTCTGAGAAAAACTAGTTTTTGAAAATGCTTAAACAGCTTTGCACAGATGCTTTTTGCTTCTTGGGGCAAAAACTGTAAACACTTTTTTATTTTGAAAATGATTGGCCAAATTCTATTCCCAATTACAGCGCCATCAGCGCCACTGGTTTGTTTATTTTCCATTTCACATTTGTTGTTCCTGGAATGTCTCCTGCTCAGCAGCTGTTTGTAGGTGTCTTTTTCTCTCCCATCATAATGTACCTTTTCTTCCTGTTCAAGGCATCCATAATCCTCTCTTTGTGACATCATAGTTGTTTCCGTAGCAACAGATTATGATACTAGAACAGAGGATAATGTCAAACAGGAGGAGGAAGAGATAAATTATGGTGTGTGTGTGTGTGTGTGTGAGAGAGAGAGAGAGAGAGTTCATGATTATATATTCCTACATATATTCCAAGGGTGCTGTCTGTCTGATTTCTTTTCTGTCTTACTTTCCTTTGAAAGGTAGAAACCCCTCCTGCCCACACACACAGTGGATAGCACAATATGTGCACATGTTATGGGTCAGCTCAGGTCTGGTTTGCTGTGCTTTATTCTTGATATCAGCGATAGCCTCTCCTGCGTGTCTCCTGAAGGTGCATCTACACTAGGAAAAATTGGAAGCATAATTCACCACTGATGCAGCTTCACAATCATTATAACTATTTGTTCTGTGTATTACAATAGCAGCTAAGGATGTAAATCAAAGGTAATTGTGCTAGGTAATGTACACAAAGAAGGCAAGTATCTTTCCCAGATAGCTCACAATCTCATGTCAGAAAGGACACAACAGGTGGCCACATCAGACAAACAGACCGTGTGTGGTTGGGAGATAAGGCAACAGAATGAACAGTTGTAGCAGAAATACAGACATCTCACCAGTGGTAGAAATGGTGGACGTTTCAGTGTAGACAGGGCTCAGATCTTGTTACCACCAGCACTTCTGGTCTAACCCACTAGGGCCACAACAGTGGTAAATATGTCCGAGATCTGTCTATACTTTAGCTTTCACCGGAACTATTGCTGGTGGCGTTGCACTGGTGGTGAATTAGGTACCGGATTTTTGGCAGTATTGATGCACTTTTGGTGGCTCAAGAACATTACCTCAGACATCTTCTGGCTTTGCCCGCAATGTGATTGAAACTGCTGTAGTAATGTCTGTGGTGTTCTCTATTTCCATGGATAGAAGGGATGGTCATGTGTTGAAGGCTTGATGCTGGGAGTGAAGGGCATTTAGCCAGGTGCATTATGGACTTTTTTTTACCTTCCTGTGAGGCATTTTGCACTGATGGATTCCAAATACAGAATGCTGGCAGAGAAGGTCTTAATATTTTTAAGCAGGCCTGCAAAATAATCTCGCTTCTCCCTCCAAGCGCAGTCAACTGCTAGCCACCATTATCAACCCCACTATGCAAAGGACTGGCCTCAGAAGTTGGGGGGAAAGTTGGTAAGAAGCTTCTTGGGACATGTCCCTAGCTTACTGGATACATTTTACATTGAAAGTGTGTGTGAAAGTGTGAAAGGGGGGATATAATAGAGGTATATAAAATCATGAGTGGTGTGGAGAAAGTGAATAAGGAAAAGTTATTTACTTGTTCCCATAATATAAGAACTAGGGGCCACCAAATGAAATTAATGGGCAGCAGGTTTAAAACGAATAAAAGGAAGTTCTTCTTCACACAGTGCACAGTCAACCTGTGGAACTCCTTGCCTGAGGAGGTTGTGAAGGCTAGGACTATAACAGGGTTTAAAAGAGAACTAGATAAATTCATGGAGGTTAAGTCCATTAATGGCTATTAGCCAGGATGGGTAAGGAATGGTGTCCGTAGCCTCTGTTCGTCAGAGAATGGAGATGGATGGCAGGAGAGAGATCACTTGATCATTGCCTATTAGATTCACTCCCTCTGGGACACCTGGCATTGGCCACTGTCGGAAGACAGGTTACTGGGCTAGATGGACCTTTGGTCTGACCCAGTATGGCCATTCTTATGTTCTTATGTTATGTTCTTATGTGATCTTTAGATTCCCCTCCTCTCAGTGTAACAGCCACCTCTGGGTGCTGAAATAGCCAGACCAGTGGTCAGATTGGACATGGCAAGCCCTATGTGACACTCTCATTGTCCAAGCAATGGTGTATAGCAGGCATGGCCAAACTGTGGCCCGCAAGCCACATGTGGCTCTTTTACCATTAAAGTGTGGCTCGCAAGCCCCCCTCCCCCTGCCTCCCCATTCTCTGCCTACCAGACTGTGGGGGTGGGGGAGGTGGGGAGCTCGGTACCTCTGCCTTGCAGTGGGGGGTGGAGGGACAGGAGCTTCTGTCCAGTGGAGAGGAGTCTCGGGGCTTCAGCCCTGCAGGGCGCACCTGCCAGGGCTCGGGGCTTCAACGAGAGTGGGGCTGAAGCCTCAAGCCCCAGCTCCTGGCAGGTATGCTCTGGCTCTCGAACTTCTGAAGATTGTTGTATGCGGCTCAGAGGGCCAGTAAGTTTGGCCACCCCTGGTGTATAGGCTCTGTAGGCCAACATGTAGGCACTCAGATACCACAGCGATTAGTACAAAATGGATAGGATAGAATGTGGCGACCACTGCTGCATTACCATTCTTAATCTCTCTCATGTAAACTGAATCATTTGGAAGGAAATGGGATTCTTTTCATCTTCAGGCTCTCTGTGTGCACCTCAGGAGCATGACAGTGTCACAATTTACTTAATATTTCAGTCGCCTTTTACAAACCATAACTAATCCTCACAACACCCTGATGAGGTAGGTCGGTGGGTAGTATTATTATTTCTATTTTACAGAGACTTTAAATGATGTTCCCAAGGCCTCATAGTAAGACAGTGGCAGCGCTGAGTTTAGAATTCTGGGATGCCTGGTTCTCAGCCCTGTGCTCACTCTACTAGACTACACCATATCTCTGTGACTTCTGAACTTTGGGTCAGGGATCTGGGATGCCCATAACATCTGGGAAGGACAGATTTTGCTAGCATGTCGAATGATGGGTTTTACTGAGCTGTTACGGTGGAGAGGACAGACAGGGAGTTGAAGTGTCTCACAGTCTGTGTGAAGTGTAGTCAGGGGTTAAAGTAGTTTGGAGTGTACCTGAGTACAGAGCACCTGACTGGGAATTAGTGGGGAGGACACCTACATGGGTCACAGAGAACACAGGTTTACATTGCCAAGTCCTGAAACTGTGACACCCCGCATTTGTGGGCTTCTCCTCATGAGTGGTATTTTAGACCAGCAGGGCCAGTGCTGAATGACTGTGGAGATTGATTTTTTTTCAGTCCAATTTTGATGAAAGCACGTAAACAAATTGGCCTAGTGGTGTCAGAGGGCATCATTACATGGGGTTCAAATTTGGGGATGAAACGTGGTCCTTTCTTTCCTGGTGAAGAAGACCAGGCGGGGAGTGTGGTGGAAGCAGCACCTCATGTCACTCTCAGGCAGCCCCCTCTGATTGAGGTTGCTGATGAGAGCCCTGGAGGGAGCTCTGTTTCTGTAAATCTCTATTGAAGCACTTCCTATGCTATGAGTGCCTATCTCATAGATTTAAATATGCAATACAATATAATGTGAAGGGCTGCCTATGCATAAATCAGTAACTGCCAAACCCAGCCCCTAACCTCAAAGCCCAAGAAAAACCACAGCCTTTTCTTCATGCCCAGTAGGTTAGGAAGACCAGGCTCTGGCAGACCAAGAGGGGAGTTCCAAGCTCCAGGATCCCTCATGGAGAACACCCTGGTAGAACCCCCTCCATTTATAGTGAGAGAGTTCTGGCTGGAGCCCCTTTACTGGACTTATTTCAGCTGTGTCAGTAGGACCAGGTCCCAAGCAATATTGGTTAAAACCAACATGTTGAATTCTACTTATTGCTTATTGACCCAGCTTACTACTGTAATTTAATGGGCTCCCCCATGTGCAACTCCATTTAATAAGCAGGCTATGTCGTGCTGCACTGACCTCAGTGTCTCGGTAGTCTCAAGATGTGGTCGCCCGTAGAATGCATGACACCAATCAAATCTCAAGGCAACTAAGGCGGGTGACAACTGTGGCAACATCCTTGCATAGGAGGAAAGGTTGCACCTTACTCGTCAGACTTAGCAGAAAACAAGCGCGCCTGGCCACAACCACTACATAGGCATCCAGGAGCAGCCCAGGATCTAACAACACACCAGAGTCACATATCGTGTGACAAATGGGCCATCGAGCTCACTCAGGCAGGGGTGAAAATCTATGTTCCATCCACTTTTCTGGCTGCTTCACCATCCCACCAGAAACCTGCATCCCCATAAAACTCCCTCTCTGTGAACATCAGACTGTGTTTGTGCTCTGCAAAGGGGATGCAGTCGTTTTATACACCTGCTGGAAAGTAGCTGTGCAACATGACGGAGAAGTTTGTAACCCAGACCTGAGACGATCCCATTGGTGGTGACCATTTGTTTTCTTGCACTGTCATTTTCTCATTGACTGGAAAGTGAGTTCCTGGAGAATGAAGGCTGGCAGTTTCTTACAGCCTGAATGCTGGAGCAATTGGAAAGCACATGTGAGTAGGAAGAGGAAGGAGAGGCTGCTCTGTGTGTGTGCAAACACAAGTGACCGTACATATGTAAGGCCATGGCAGGGGCTGTGGGGCACGGGGCATGGAGGGTTCTGTTAGCTGTGTATAGGGAGGGCAATGTGTGCCTGATTCTCATTAGGACCTCTTTATACTGCACTGTCAGTAAACTACATTTGAATCCACATTAAAAAGTGCCAAAAAAGGAAGTGCCAGAATGCAGGGCACTGGAAGGCCTGGCCTGGGAACAGAGGGAGCTGGGAAGAAGATAGGGCCAGTGGGGGAGCTGGCAGAGGCCCAGGGAAGAAGAGGCTGACTCCCCACAGAGCCTGTCCTGTCCCTACCTTCTCATTATCTGTGCCTGTCTCCTGCTCTCCATGGGGGGGCTCTGCTATCCAGGCAGCCCTGCTACCTGACTCCAGTTCTGCCCCGTCACTGGCTCCTAGTGGCTCCAGCTCCTATATTCCCCTCTACAATTCCGCCTGCAGCATCCCCAGCTCCCTCCTCACTGACCCACCACTGAGCGATGCCCCCGGGTCCAGTACCATCACCTGCTGGCTCAGGGGACGCTCTGCAGCAGGGGAGGGGAAAGAGCTGCCTGGCCCTGGCCCAGCAAAAGTACGGGAACACTGTTCTGGCCGCCCAAAAAGGTGTCGCCATGGCATTCCTGAGCGTTCCAGCATGACTCGAGCACTCACGTGAAGGCCCCCTTAGGCTGTCAGCGTGGTGCAAAGAAGTCTGAGTGTAAATGTGAATCAGGGCCTCAGTGTGTATACGTGAGGCTCTGTCAGGATGGGAGTTTGTGCCCAGAGGATCGTGTGTCAGTGTGTTTGGTGACTGTATCAATGTGTGCACCGGACGTGTGAGGTTGCTTCAGCGTTTCTGTATGTTGGGAGTGAGGTCAGTGTGTTTCTGTAGAGGGATGTTGTGACAGCGTGTGTGAGGATGGCTGAGTGTGTCTTACCAGTAAGAGCCTTCTTCAGGAGCGATCTGTAATCCTAGATCTGCCTAGATCTGCAACTTCAACAGCCATAGGACCCCGCCCACTGCTCTGTGGATGCATATCAGCCTTCACCATTGGCATCCCTGTGATTCCAGTTCTCTGGGGTTCTTCTACAGCTCTGCTAATGCACCCTTCACTATTTCAATCCTGGACCAAATCATGCCAGTCATACTGAGTGCAAAGGTAGTTCAGTGATATAGACAAATGCAGTATCAGGGGATCAGTATTTATCTATCCACCCATACCATACCATGTCGTGGCGTGCCATACCATACTGTACCATACCATACCATACCAGTCACCATGGTAGCTGAAGTAAACCCATTTCAATAGAGGAGCTGAGTCTTTTTCAGCACACTCCTTAGGCCTCTGAGCCATCGTTATGTTCCAGTTCCAGTGTGGATGGTTGCATTGCATGTACAGTGTGTCCTGTCTCTGGAGTCGCCCCCTATAGGATTGGGTTTGGCCTTATACTCAATCCGATTTAAAAGTTTTTCCTTTTCTTCTGAAATCATTCCAGTTTCCCAGAGGAGCACATGACTCATTATCAAGTCCTACATTTCCTCTAAGCTATGAAAGACAAGGGATTTCAGGCAAAGGATGCTTTATGAGGGGATGTCTGCTTTTTTCCTGCTGTTCTCCATCACACACACAGCCTGGGCTGTCCTTGCCAAAGAGGCTCTGAACTTCGAAAACAGTGTGGGGAGAGCAAGGGAGGAGATGATGGAGTATGAGTGAACTGCAGGCTAGGGCAGGTTTTCAGGTGAGATCCCTGTGACTTTTGATACCGGAAGCAATAAAACAGATGTTTGTGGTTGCACTGGGGGTGAGTGGGGAAAATGTGCGTATGTCATTTGGCATTGCTGGAACAAGTCGCAGGTCATCGATTTTCAGTTGTGTTTAATTATATCCCCACAGCAGCCGTCAACAGCTGGAAAGTTCCCTCGAATGCTTTGCAGATGCAGTCAGTAGTCCTGTCCACTTAACTTTCTGTCATTGCATATCTTTGCAAAGTGGCCTGATCTTTTTCTTTCCTTTATTTCCATCATATGTTTTGCAATGTTTCTGTGGCTCATTAGCACAATATTCTCACTCTTTCTCTTAGGGCAGGGGTCGGCAACCTTTCAGAAGTGGTGTGCCGAGTCTTCATTTATTCACTCTAATTTAAGGTTTCGCGTGCCAGTAATACATTTTAACGTTTTTAGAAGGTCTCTTTCTATAAGTCTATATATTATATAACTAAACTATTGGTGTAAGTAAAGTAAATAAGGTTTTTTAAATGTTTAAGAAGCTTCATTTAAAATTAAATTAAAATGCAGAGCCCCCCCTCTCCCCCCGGACCAGTGGCCAGGACCCAGGCAGTCTGAGTGCCACTGAAAATCAGGTTGTGTGCCGCCTTTGGCACCTGTGCCATAGGTTGCCTACCCCTGTCTTAGAGTATGTTTATGAAGTGATAAAAAACCTGTGGCACCGAGTCTCAGAACCCAAGTCAGCTGACTCAGACTTGTGAGTTCAGGCTGCGGGGTTGAAAATTGCCATGTAGACATTCAGGCTATGTTTACACTGCAGTTAAACACCTGCGTCTGGCCCATGTGAGCTGACTCGGGTTTGCAGGGGTTGGGCTACTGGGCTGTAAAATTGCAGTGTAGACATTTGGGCTCAGACTGAGACCTCACAATGGGGCAGGATCCCAGAGCCTGGGCTTCAGTCCTAGTTTGAATGTCTAAACTGCAATTTTGCAGCCTCACAGTCCGAGCCTCGTGAGTCCTAGTCAGCTGACACATGCCAGCCGCGGGTGTTTAATTGCAGTGTAGGCATACCCTCAGGTGTGGGCTGGAGCCTGGTCTCTGAGACCCTTCCCCTTTGCAGGCTCTCAGACCTTGGGCTCCAGCCCAAGCCAAACATCTACCCTGCAATTTTATAGTCCTTCTGCCTGAGCCCTGCGAACCCCAGTCAGCTGACCTGGGCCAGTCACAGCCGTGCCATGGGTCTTTTATTGCAGTGTAGACATAGCTTTTCTCCGCTCGCTTGGTTGAATGCCACTGGCAGCCAGTCACTGTAAAATACATCAGGTGGTGGGAGGAGACAGGAGGAATGGGGAAGCCTTGTGTCTGGAGATAGGGGAGTGTTAGTGAGTGACATTCTTATTCCCCAGTGCACTAGCCATTAAAGCAATAGCTGAGAGTCGCCCTGTGCTCAGCATGTGTGTGAATTTGTAGGTATGGTACATTGCACAGCAGCTCAGGTGGGGAAGGTCTGCCAGTGCCTTCTCCGTTACTAAACCCCAACTCAAACAGCCTTTTCAAGTCCCAGCCTGGAAGACACCATTTAAAAAAAGTTGCTAACACTAAAGTAGCCCATTATTATTATTATTTATTATGATTTTATTTATTTATGTATTTATCTATTAAATCATAGCAGAATAGGCACTCTCAACCAATTCTCCTCTTCTGACCCCACATTCAGCCATTCATGACCACTGCTCTTCAGGTGCACCCTGTGACAGTTTCTATAGCACTGTATAACTGGCACAATGCCTTATTGGGTGTTTCTGGTATTTGTAGCTAGTTGTAGATGGCTGAGCAAATCTACTCCAGCAGAAGACTCGACACAGAGAAAGCAAACAAGCTCCCAACCCCCATGAACAGCCAACTGGAGATGCACAACCCACAGCTTGGGAAGCAGTGAGGTAGATGTGAGGGCCACCCCATTCTGCCCCCTTGCTCCAGAAGCCACTGGGATTACTGGGGTTTATTTATGATTTTATTTGATTGCAGAACCAGGGTTTTGCAGACAGAAAACATCTCATCCCTACCCTCAGGGGTTTTCAATGTAAGTGATAAGGACATTGCCAAAGCATTTTAACACATCAAGAGAGAGCTTCTAAAAATCCAGGCATAGATTTCTAGCCCATCCAGGGTTTTCATGGCAATGAACTGTGGATGGCATTTGCCAAGAGACATAAAGGACTCAGGCTTTCTAAATCCACTGATGTTCAGTGGGAGTTGGGCACCCAACTCCCATAGACTCCTGAAAAAAAATCAGCCTGTATGTATAGAATTGAATGTGTGTGTGTGTGTGTGTGTGTGTGTGTGTGTAAAAAAAATTCCTGGCTATTGTGAAATAAAGACAGTAATACTGGAAGACTCTAAAGCTACAGGGTTCAGGGGAGAGCCTGGGAATGTAATCACTTGGTAAACTGGGCACAAGCAAACAATATGTATTTTAATGTGACTAAATGTAAATATTTATATCTAGGAACAAAGCCTGTATGCCATATTTAGGGTGACCAGCTGTCCTGATTTGATAGGGACAATACCGATATTCAGGGCTTTTTCTTATATAGGTGCCTATTACTCCCTATCCCTGGTCCCAATTTTTCACACATGCTATCTGGTCACACTAGCCATACTTACAGGACGGGGGAACCGTCCTGGATAGCCGTTACTCTGAAAAAGGTTTGGGGTTATTGGTGGATAATCAGCTGAACATGAGTTCCCAGTGTGAAGCTGTGGCCAAAAGGGCTAATGTAATGCTTGGATACATAAACAGAGGAATCTTGAGTAGGAGCAGAGAGCTTATTTTAGCTCTGTATCTGACACTGATGTGACCACTGCTGAAATACTGTGTGTGGTGCCCACAAATTCAAGAAGGATGTTGATAAATTGGAGAGGGTTCAGAGAAGAGCCACGAGAATGATTAAAGGATTAGAAAACGTGACTTATAGTGATAAACTCAAGGAGCTCAATTATTTAGCTCAGCAAAGGAAAGGTTAAGGGGTGACTTGATCCTACACAGGGAACTAATATTTAATAATGGGCTCTTCAATCTAGCAGAGAAAGGTATAACATGATCCAATGGCTGGAAGTTGAAGCTAGACAAATTCAGACTGGTGTAAGTGTTTATCAGTGAGCGTAATTAACCATTGGACCAACTTAACAAAGGGTGTGGTGGATTCTACATAACTGACAATTTTTAAATCAAAGTCTGTTATGAAGAGGACTGTACTCATTTGTTCTCCATGTCTTCTGGAGGAAGGACAAGAAATAATGGGTTTAATCTGCAGGAAGGGATATTTAGGTCAGATTTTAGGAAATTCTTTCTGTCAGGGTAGTTAAGCTCTGGAGGAGGCTTCCAAGGGAGGTTGTGGAACAGGTTGGACAAAGCCCTGTCAGGGATGGTCTTGGTTTACTTGGTCCTGGCTCACTGCAGGGGGCTGGATTTGATGACCTCTCAAGGTCCCTTCCAGACCAACATTTCTATGATTCTATGACTAGCCAATTAGATCGCTCCTATTATCCAGCACATCTGCACAGATTTAGCTATGTATGTTACTATATTTATCTTAACAGAGAACCTCTCTCTCTCTCTCTCTCCCCCCTCCCCATCCCAATTGCTTCTCTCTACTGGCATTAGCAATGGACACAGCTAGTTGCTGGTAGCAAATAACACCTCCGCAGATTCCCTCCCTGCAAAGAAGCCAGCCTTCTACAGGCAGCTTTGCTGTTGCAAGGAGCTCAGACAGAAGCAGCCCCTCTCTCCCCTCTCATGCCCACCTCCCCTTCCCTCCCCCCTCCCCCCACAGCTGCTCTTTACACAGTCACCCCCTTCATCTGGCACCCGTGCAGTCACAGCTCCTGACCCAGGCCGTGGTGCCAGGGGCTGGAGTTGCTTGTCTGTGAGAATACAAGACTCAGCCCGTTGCTGGCACCAAGCGCTCGTCAGCTTATTGATAATCACCCCAGGCTTGGGCTGGAATCTTGTCTCTTTTCATTCTTATTTATTTATTTATTTGTAATGACTGTTCTTTGAATTTTTCAGCAAAGGAATGTTATAGACAGCAAAGAAAGAACCTTGCTGCAGCATTTAGGCCACATCCTCAGGTCTGGGCCTCAGTGAGCTCTGCACCTTTTCCCACCAGCTAAGGGTCTGGCTCCCCCTGTTCATCTAATTTCCCAGGACTTTTGGGGCCTGTAACAGTCAATTTATTTTACTTTAAAGGCTCTTCACTTATAGACACTTGTGCTGTTGCTTTAGGAGAAACACATGGAAGAGACACTAGGCAGGCCTAGTTTTAGAGAATGGAGGCAGGAGGTGTGCTGAATTACTGCTGAGTTGCTTTGGAGGCTGACTTGTAGTTTTAGTAGGGTGACCAGACAGCAAATGTGAAAAATCGAGACGGGGGTGGGGGGTAATAGGAGCCTATATAAGAAAAAGCCTCAAAAATCGGGACTGTCCCTATAAAATCGGGACATCTGGTCACCCTAAGTTTTAGGAATGCATGTGATGTGGGAGTGCATGTATACATGCCTGTGTATATTTGGACAGGTGTGTACACATGTAGGGGGAGGAGCCTGTAGGCTGCTGAGAGCCTCCTGTGACATCCTGAGTCCCCTCAAATCTCATCAAAGTCTGTGGGAATTGAGAGCCGTAAGCATCTTCGCAGGATTTTGTACTATATGTCTAGAACTGGAGAAGGGATCATAGGTGACTGTTGACCTTTGTAGGAAGACAGATGGTTTATTAACCAAGGCTAAGAGAAAAACACAAACTGAAGGCTAGGAGATGGACGTAAATCCTGAATCCTGTTTGCGTAAGTGCATTTCGTTCCAGCGTTAAGGAGATTTCTCCTTCCCCCAACTATGCACTGACTTCACAAAAGTGAGAATTTAGTTTGGACTCATTCTGATATAATTTTGCAGTTTGGTCAAGGGAGGCTTTCAGTTTCTATTTTGCACATTGTTTTGGGAGTGAAGATGAAGACTTTGGAACCTCCCGGAACTAGAGATCTATGGATTTTTTGTCTTTTATATGTTATCAGAAGAAAAAAGCAGAGGGGACTAGTTGTCTCAGGGGAGTGAGAATATGGAGTCTAGGTCTACAGTTCAAATTCATCCCAGCCTGGTAGTAACCAAAGATTATTACCATTTTGTGGCCTCACCCACATGCTGGTGGGCAGGAGTCTGCATCACAAGAAATAAGAATACCGTTGGCACTTTTATTGACAATCCCTGTGGAGATATCTAGGACTGAAGATCCTTTTCACTTCTGAAAGGAGTCCCTCCAGAATGTAACTGCAATGCATTGGCCATGGGGCATGGAGGAAACTTGCACTGCCCCTGCCTATGCTGTATCTGTTTTGGGAGGAGAGGACTTTCTCTGTCAATCATGTATCTTTTATCTACACTGATTCACTTGAAAACATTACAACTTAAAAACCAGGGCGAAATCCCATTTGTTATTTTTCATCTCGTTGTCCCAGCATCACACCCCTCCCCCAGATGCTGTGTACAAAGCGGGGGGTGGGGGGGGAAAGGAAAAGTCACGTGGTAGATTTATCTCAGCTCCAGTTCTGCAGCCAATGTGCTTGTGATGATTGGGGCTGTGACTTCCTGCCATGCTCTCTTGCCACACTGGTGGCTTTCCTGACACCACTTTTAGCACCTGGGGCTGGGTGTGAAGAGATGAGAGGAGGGAGGAGATGGTATCCACTGATACAAGACCCAGTGGGAGGCAGTGACAGCCAGTGTTATTTCAATAGGTTGAGTCAAAACTTTCTCTCTCTGGCTCAGTCTGTCTCTCTTCAAATTGCGTCTTAGTGTCACTAGCATTGGAAAAGAGGAATTTGGGAGCTGTTGTTCATCATCCAATCACTGGTAATGACTGTGCTGTTTGGTGCCATAGTCCATAGCCCAGCCACAAAGTAATTCACTCAGTATTTGCAGGGATGACATGGATGCTGTAAGAATTCCACTGTTAGCATTAGTCAAGCATTAGAGAGAGGATATGAAAATAAATGGTGAGTTGTAGTTTTTTATGATTCATTCCAGGCACATCGTGCCTTTGCCTATTCTTTTCCCCGTCGGGGAAGGAGGGGCCTCTACATTCCTTCCACTTTCAGCCTCACGTCAATGTACAACTGTCATCTTCCCACAACTTCCATATCTCACACCTTGACCACCAGCTTCCTGGCTGAAGAGGATTGGCTGAGTCTGACACTGGAGCCCTCTCAAGGCTGCTCTTTAAGCGGCTGCAGGAGGTCATTGCTGAGTGACATGGTGCCAGAGCTGGCCTGAGCCTTTTGTGGTGGGCCTACAAAACAATTTTTTGTCCCCATCCCTCACAAAAAGTAACCAGCCCCTGTGCACGGTGATCTCACTTCTAGGCACAGGGTCAGCAAGGTGATTCTTTGGGGCACTTCTGAACTTTCAATGATTCACGTCCCATAAGAAGGGGAGAAGGATATTCAGACCACCACCAGTCTTGTGCTGCAGGAGCCGAGCTGAGCTGCTCGTGCTTGGGCCTGTTCATAGTTGCCAACATTACAAAAAACTTTTTCAAGAGGTTTCTGAGAGCCATGAGGTCCATAGCTGCTAGAGTAGGGTGACCAGGTGTCCGGTTTTTGACCGGTTTTCGACCTGGTCAAAAAGAGATTCTGGCAGCTCCGATCAGCAGAGCTGATCATTGACTGTCTGGTTGGCGGTGCCATGCAGTGGGGCTGGCAGGCTTCCTGTTAGCCTCCGCTCCACGCTACTCCCAGGAAGCAGCTGGCATGTCCCCCTTCCAGCTCCTACGTGTAGGGCAGGTGTGGGGAACCTAGGGCACACGGGCTGGATCTGGCCCCACGGTTAATTTCATCCAGCCTGTGGCACCACCCCACGGGGCAGGAGCAGCGAGCGCTGGCTCACCCCGTTGTGAGGAGGGCGCCCCCCCCCGAGGGTCTGGAACGGGTTTTGTGTACATGCCAGTGGGCTTTTATTAGCACTTCTGTAGAACTTTATACACGTGAACAAATTAATCATTATAGTGAACAAGGCGGTTAAGTATTATTATCCCTATTTGTATAGATAGGTAGGGTGACCATTCCTCCTGTTTTGGCCGGGACAGTCCTTTTTTTAGGCCCTGTCCCAGCCATCCTGACTTTTTTGACAAAAAACTGGGCACTTGCCCCGTTTGTTCTTGCCAACTGATCATCAGTTGGGAGGGGAGTTGTAGTAATGTCAGCCCTATGCTGAAGGGAGGGCTAGGGAGAGCAGCTCGGGCCAGCTGGCCCACCCTGCATGGAGGGGGGCGAGGGTGACCTTAGGTAGCCCCGTGCACAAGGGAGGGTGTGGGGGGCTGGGGCTCCCTGTGCCGGGAGGAGAGGGGTCCTTTGGGAAAATATGGACACCCTAAGGGAGAATGATTAAGACCAGCATTTTCAAAAATTATCACTGGTTCTGGAAGCCTCATTGCTTGTGTGGAGACACACAAAAACCCTTAACCTCAAAAACAGTGTCCGCTTCTGAAAACCTCGGTCTAAGGGACTACATTAAATCCAGGGACAGAGTCAGTATCAACACTGGGATTATAACACAGGAGCCCCTTGCTCTTTGTCCCATGCTTAGTCCATTAGACCACAGTTTCTCAACCGGTGGGTCACAACCCAGTACTGGGTCACCAGAATATTTCAAAGGGTCACATGGCAGGTCCAGTCCTGTGGGGCTGGCTGAACTCAGTTGCCTGCTCTGCGTGTTGTGAGCTGGTGTGCAGGATCAGAGCACTGCTCAGGTTTGGCCTAGCTGCCCCTCCATCATGACAACTGCAGGGCTGGCCAGGCCAAATTTGAGTGAGTGGCGCTGTGACCTTGTGTGTCAGGTCACAAAGCCATTCACACAAATTTGGCCCAGATGGTCCCAGATCAGGGGGCCTGGGCCAAACTTGAGCAGTGCTATGACCCCCAAAGTCACAATGCCTGGAGTGAGGAGATTATCCCAGTCAGCCCCGCGGGACCAGAGCTGCAGCAGCTGCTGCTGTGGAGAGGGCCCTGCAAACTCCTACCACAGGACCCACTCCCCTGGGGCAGGACCCAACCCTCCAGAGGGCCTCCCGCACATGGCGACAAGGCCCAATCCCCCCGGCCTGATTACTGGACTGTCACAGGTCATCCCACCGAGAGGGGCTGGACCCGACCACTAGAGCCCTGCAAATCTGTGGGTATCCACTTTATATCCATGGACCATTTCTGCGAATAGCAGCGCAGATGCGGATACAAATTTTGTATCCATGCAGGGCTCTGATGGTACGAGCCCTGGGCAGAGGGCCTGGTGGGCAGGGACAAGGGCTGGGGGCTGCTTGGGCTCCATGCCCAGGGCAGGTGGAGGGTCCTCTGCGGCTCCACACAGCTGCCCGCCCGACTCTTATCGTGGCTGGGCTGCGGCTCCGAGCCACCCCCCTCCCTGGGGAGAGCCGTGCGGGCCGCTGTGGGGAGCCTGCGTCACTCCACCTGCCCTGGGCGGGGGGCTGGGACACTGGGCGGGGGGCTGCTCAGGCCCCCAGCCCAAGGCAGGTGGAGGGCCCGCCGCGGCTCCGCACAGCTGCCAGCGCGTCTCTCCCCTACCGGGCTCTGGAGGGGGGTGTGCCTCGGAGCCTCAGTCCAGGCCCCAGTGTAGAGCCCTGCAAATCCGCAGATAATTTTTGCAACTCACGGATCGGATGTGGATACATATTTGTGAATCCGCACAGAGCTCTACGACCATCCTCTAAAGCCTCCCACCCCTCTGGGGGCAGGACCCGGCTCCTTCTCCTCTCCCCTATTTACTGGGTCACAACAGGCCATCAATATTTACAAATGCGTCCATCCAGAGCCCCAAAAGGTTGAGAACCACTGCACCAGACCAGTCTGTCTCTCACGCTGTTGAGCTGCCCCGAGTCTTCCATCCCTTGTAGCTACAGGCCACACTGACTGCTCAGCAGAAGAGTTGGCTCAGCAGCTGTAGGTGGCTGAGAAGCAGCTTCTGGTGACCCTGATGCCATTAAAGACACACTTCCCCTCAGCACTGCAGACTGGTCTGAGGTCCCTTTAAACATCGTCGACCCATTTCCAAACTCCCACAGGCCAGCCCTGGGTGATTGTAACAGGGGTCATGAATACCCCAATATCTGAAGGGGAAAGGAATGGTGATAGACTTTGGAGCACTAGCCACTAGTTAAACTCTCAAGGTTCTCTTTGTGGAATAAGGGGCTGTGGCCTTTGTGGGCCCAGAAAGTCAGCTGTGCATGAGACACGCCCATCCTGGAGGGGCTGTGTGAAGGTCATTCCTTTTTGTCACAGTTTTCCTTGCTCCTTACCCCAAATGGGGATTTATCTAAAATGTCTGTAGGAAAAAGGAGCTTTCTTAGTTTTCAGTTCGTTGGCGTTGTGAAATCAAAAGGCTCTGGATTCCACCACCTCCCCCAATGTGTGTGCTATGCGACCCTCTCCACACAGCAGGACTAATGCACCTCAGTGGGGAATGACCTATAGCATTTCCTGCCTTTCTAAGTCTGCCCCCGCTCCAGTTCTATCTGTGTGGCTCAGTCCTAACTTGACCTGCAGCACTCCCTGCTATTCTAGTGCTGATCACATAACCAGCCCTCATCAATACACTTCAGTGATGTCCTGCAACTCCCAGTGCCGCTCTAGGAAATGGGAACCCTACGTCGCTCTGCCAAAGCACTTCAGTCCTGATATGCAGCCCTAGTCCTAGCTGGGCTTTTGGGCCTGGGCATCTCTTGAGCCACAGACTGATGGCTGGCTGCTGTGGGTTGTGCTGTGGTTTTGCGAAGTGCACAAATGGGGGATGACACCATCCAGCTCAATTTCTCTTGTGATTCAAGATGGGTTTTTAATTCAGACCTCAAAGGGCAAGCTGTGTGATTTACCATGATGTTACCAGCAGAGGCAAATGACCTCATAGTATGAATAAGCAAGAGGAGATTAGCAAGGGGGAAGTAAGCATCTACTGTATATAAATGTCCACAGAACAAATCACTTAACAGAGGATTTAGCAGTCTGTGTAAAAGAAAGCTGGAAAAAGTGACTGACTTACTCCTTTATCTTACTTTGATTCTTCCAATTTGATTCCAATTGTTCATTTTTGATCCAGGTTTCCCTTCGTCTTGCCTTGGCTCTATCTGGTCTTTCAGGGAGAGAGAGGGAAGGAGAGAGAGGGAGGGCTCAGCAATGTAAGAGTTAATGGGATGCTCAGTGGGGATTATAAAACAGCCAGGCACAGGGAGATGTTTAAGAAAAGAGAAAGGGCTCTGCCAGGACAGAGTGTGGAAGTGGAACTGGTGGTTTCTTTTTATGTCTCTCTACCCAGTACTGCAGAAGGTTCTCCTCGAATGGGTAACAAGGTGAGTAACTATGAGGGAATGGGGCAGATGGGAGTATGGGGGGCTTTAAAAGTGGAATGAGGAATGGACTCCCCAGTATTCCTGCACCCTTTCAACAAAAGTCTCACTGATCCCTTGGTGGTGTATTTCCTCTGGATGTGTGTCATTCCCATCAGCAGTGCTAGGAATTAGGGCCCACAGTGAGAGGGGATACTTGTATCCTGAGGATGAGAAATACTCTTGTGTATTCGATACAAGAGGCAGGGCAGTGTCCCACTGGTGTCACTAAGCTGTGTTTTGGAAAGGTGTGTGTAGTGAACTCAGTGCTTGTGAGAGTACAGAATGGGTAGCAGTGGCTTATGCCAGGCAAAATGCAGGCAGGTCCATGGAACCTGAGTAAGGGTTGTATCATGAGCAGTGAGTGGTGCTAGTGGTTGTCTTTTGTGAGTCTGCCTGGTTGCAGAAATGTTCCAGCATGACCTAATGACATTGTCACATGCTGCTATGACATCGCATTGATACACACGGTTAGTATTTTTATTTATATTACATTAGTGCCTAGATACCCCAACTGAGATTGGGGTCCTGCTATTTTAGGCACTAAACACGGACATAGCGAGATACAGTCTCTTCCCTGAACAACTTGCTGTGTAAAGAGACAAGATAGACAAAGGGTGGAGAGGGTAACACAAACTCACAGAGGTGAAGTGCCTTGCTCAAGGTCACAGAGCAGGTCAGTTGCAGAGCCAAGCGTAGAATCCAGGTCTCCTGAGTCCCAGTCTGGTGCACTATCCCCAGGACCATGCTGTTGGTGACATTTCACTGCTTCCAAAGGTAGTGGCACCATCTTGTGACATAATGCCATGCCTGAACTCTGCTCAGGTGCTTTAACATCCTAAAAGCAAGTCATATGGCTTGCATTGTGATAAGTGGGGCTACCCCATGAAATATAGGCTCAGCATTCACCCTGTTCTTCACCCCTACCACACTGTCACAGGCCTTGAACATTACACTGGTATCGTGGAATGACTGGAGGTCCCAGGTACATTCAGCTGTGCTCTACTTGAATGTAGCTGGAGTGCATGTCTGCAATCATCCATCTATTGCAAACAGAATCATTTTCCGCAGAGGTAAACCAGATGTAGTGTGAAGGGAGGTGGGTCAGTCGCTTTACAAGTGTCAGGGATTCTGAGGAAACAGCAGGAATTTACTGGCTAACATCTGTAACTTAGTCCAACATACCATGGGACTGTGAAAGATAAATACAGATGTAAAACTCCTTCTTTGGTTTCTCAATTAAAACAAAATGTTAAGCAGAGAAAGGAAGGCATGTGGAGTCGCTAATCAGCCCCCCTCTCCCAAAGTCTTTGTCCCACAGCCGGGTCATTCCTCGTGAGCCAGCATCCCTAAATTAAATGTTAATATGAACGAGTGGCCTTTCACCTCTAGAATACCAGCTCTCGCTTGTATGACTCTAAGCTAATACCAGCTGATGACTATGTGGTGGCCTACAGTACGTGCAGTGAATTGTGGTGTGTCTTCAGTCCAGTTTCCTATGGATAGGTATCCACACAAGCAGTACTAGCTAGTACCTTTCAGGCCAAGAGGGCAAAGGCTGAGGTCTAGGCTGAGGCACACGGGCAGGACAGTGTGGAGGAAGCTTGCACAGCTACTACATATGCTGTACTTGTTCTGGAGAAAATATATTACTATAACTTGTATTACAGGAGGGCCTAGCCCCCAACCAGGCTGTGGGTTGTGCTAGGCACCCCTGCAACCTGCCCCAAAATCTTACAATCTAAGTCATTCAGCTAATGGGCTAAATTCATAGTTTTTGTTGTTAGATAAAATGGCAGAGTGAGTCTCCAGCTGTAGCCACCGACACCTCCATACAGCTCCCAGCTCTTCTCACTAACCCCACTCACCCCTGCCATAGACCCCCAAATAACCCCATTGCTGCAGCCCCAACCTTCTGCTCCCACCCCCTCCCTTCAACCCTCTCCCACAACCCCACCCCCAAACCCTCCACTGCTCACCCTTCCCCCGAGCCCCATTCCCCAATAAACCCACCTCTTAAAACCTCCCCTACTCCCCCATTCCCACCTTCACCAAACCACTTCTCTCCCCCACAGCCTCTCTCTACACCCTTGCTCCCTGCCACTCCACCACTCCCAGGATCTTTCTGCTGACCCCAACGCTCAAGTCCATCTACCCTACAGATCAGCCCAAAGGCCCCTAACTCCTGGCTCTCTTCTTCAATTACTGTATTCCGGTCCCCTCTGGCTCACCCACAAACCCCCCACTCTTTTAGCCCTGACATCAGCGGCCTAGCTTCAGTTTGGAGTGTTTCGCATGGCTGGTGACCTTTCCTCCCCTTCTCTCCTCCACTCCCGCTTCTTGTCTTCTTGGGATGATCAGATGGCTAGCCCCATCTCATTCAGAGGAGCCCGCTACAGCAAATCTGCAAGTGGCAAGAGCCAACGAGCCAGAGTAGGGAACTGGGCCCAGCCCACGGGCCAAGAGCCATCGCTGTGGGGTGAGTGTGGAGCAAGATCTTTCTCCAGCCTACTCTCCAGGGCCTGTCCTTTGCACCAGGCCAGGATAGAGATAGTGACCCCGCCCTCCCTCCCTCCACACACACACACACACACACACACACACACACACACACGAGCGAGGCCTGACAGGTTTACTCAGTCCCCCTCCCCTACCAAGAATATTTCCTTTGCCAATGAAGGAGCTAATCCTTGAGGTTCCAATAGCTGTATAGCGGGGGGAAAGGGAGGCGGGACCCAGCACTCAAGGGACTATGTTTAGTGCATCTGGATAATATTTATCAGTTTCCTCCCCTCTTCTTTTTTTTATGGGGGGAGAGAATACTTATTTTAATGGACTGCTACTGACCTGCTGTGTGACTTTGGGTAAGCCTTTTTATGTCGCTGTACCTCAGTTTCTGCATCTGTAAAATGGGTATAATGAGACTTACCTTTCTTTGGAAAGAGCTTTGAGATCTCTGGATAAAAAATCCTAGATACAAGCTCAGGCTTAAATGTGACTAGTGATTTGTAGTGACTTAACGTTGGGTGCCCAACTTGAAACCCTTTGAAAGGACCCGATTCCCAGAGAGTGTCGTCCTCAACTTTTTCTGAAAATCAGGTTCCTCTAAAGTGTCTCAAGTTGGGCACCCAAAAATTGAGGCAGATAATATCATGAGACACTTTTGAAAATTTAGGCCTAAGCATGTTATGTAACCTGCTCTATGATCCTTCAAAGCCTGGCTCCCTGACCTGTTTACCAGGACAGCTCAAGTACCACATTCTTCCATCATAAATACATTCCACGAACCTGAACGGGACAGAAGCTGGAGGGAACAGGCTCTCTCAGTATGGGCTGCTGCTTTCACAATATTAGCATGTCTCATGCGGCTTGAAAAACTAGGTTATATAGCAGCTTTGATAGGGCTTTTTCCAGACACTGATTGACCTGATTCCTCAGACCAGCTGTTTTATTTATTAAGCAAAATAGGAAAAAAACATTTGTCTCTTACAGAAATTTGCTTTATGGGTTTGGGTTGTTTTTTTTTAATTGATGTACATATCTTACTTTGTGGAGATATTAATTTATACTCTAGGAATGGGGTTTGCATCTTGGTTTAATCCCATTTCTAGAGCGAGATTTATCTAATGTGCAGTGTTACTTGTGTAATATGCAACTCTGTATGTAGTGGATACCCAGATCCAGTAGAAACAGCGGGCATAATAAAAGAGAGCATTGTAGTGCACTGCTCTAAATCCCCCTGTAATTAAAAATAATACATTAGTCTATGTTAGCGGAGCCAGGAGACTTGATTGTAGCTGTGAGGCAGGAATATGGAGTGAGGTCTCAGAACAGGACACAGAAACTAAGCATGTGTTCATCTAGGGTGTGTGTGTGTGTGTGTGTGTGTGGTATGAGTGGTTGGGGTGGGGGAGCAGCACATAACGTCATTCACCAGGAATATAACTTGGGTGGCAAGAGGAATCATCAGGAATTATTCAAGGGATAGACCTTGCTTATTCATGAAGTGAATTGGCTCCTCCGCCAATTCCCTTGCTAGCACTCTTATCATCTCACTCCATCTCTGAGTCTCGCACACACTTGATGGACAGTTGCAAGGCTGGATTTTATGCTTCTAATAAAGTAGTACTAAAAGTAATTTATTGTTCTGAAGAATGCTGGCACCTGGGGTCTTTCTTTCTTTCTTTCTTTCTTTCTTTCTTTCTCATCACCATGGTATCCAAAATGCTTTTTATTTAACTTCCTTTCTTTTACAAGCAGAACAGGAGGCTAGACAGAGGTAAGACTGTAAGCAGAAGCTGCTGTTCAGAATTGAGTAACAAGACTTTGTTACTGTGCATTAAGATTAGAAATAAATGATTCCTGTTTATCTGAACGGAACCAGGAAATAAAATAGAGCTTTATCTGCAATTTGCATCTCAGTTGGGCTTCATTGTGTCTGTGTAACATCTGGCATATGTGGTTTCTTCTGTAACTGGATAACACAGTATATGAAGGAAACTTTTACATGTCTATTTATATTATTTATAGGCAGGGCTGGTAATGCCACTTTTTATTAAGGCTGGCCAACACTTCCCATTATAAGACCTTGTTTTCAGATGCTTATAGCTTTGCAAAACTGTAATCATTTGGGCTCAAATTTTACATGCCGAGTGTCTGCTGCAGGCTGATTTTTCTGGGGAGAGTTCAACGAAAATAATTCAACTGTTTCAGAGAACGAGGCTAGAGGAAAATAAGTTTTTCCTCTCATGTTAAAAAATTCTGGCAACCTTTTCTTTGAGAAGCTCTAGTGCCTCCATATTTTGGAGCAGGGACTTGAAATATGGTAGGAGGGTAGCTTTTATGCCAGGGATTTTCCTTTTGCAGTCCCCATGAAAATCCACCCAAATTTGGCCAAGTTATAAGCCTTACATTTTTTTGCAGATTGAGCATGCTCAATAGAGACGTCTTAAACTTTAGCAGCTAAATTTCCCCAAAGATTCCATCCCCACAGAGCATGCTCCAGCTTTCCCTGCAATTGCAGTTCTGGGCTGCTGCTTACCAGGCTGGGTCTGGATCCAGGCACCTGAACTGAAAGAAGGGAGCCTGTCTGTCCTGTTCCCTCAATGATTCTCCTGCTGGCACCCAGGCAGTATGGAGGAATCTGTCTTCTTCAAATGCAGAGGGGACAAAAGCCAGACCTGCAAGTGTGGTAAGGAAAGTAGACTGGGACAAGAAGTCAGGTGAGGAAGAGAGCCTGTGACTGGAGGTAGGTGGGGGTGGGAGATGGAGACTGGGTAACTGGGCCTGGAAAACTGAGTAGAGAGGAGACTGGGACTGGTTAGGCAAGGAGACTGGGAGTCTGGGGGACTGTGATTACCTGGACAAAGAGACTAGGTTTGGGAGCCAGGAAGGGAAATAACGTGGGGGGTGGGGAGGGGTAATGAGATCAGATGAGGACCCGGGGGAAGACTGGGACTGGCTGGACAAGAAAACTGGAACTGAGAACCTGTGGGGTAGGGGGAAGTAGATGAGGGGGGATCGGAGACAGATCTAACAAGGAGCCAGAGTGCAGAGGGAGAACTGGGACTGGCTGGGCAAAGAGACTGGGACAAGGAGCTGGGGAGGCAGACACTGAATTTGGCCAAGGAATCTGGGGAAGAAGGAGCTGGTGGGAGGTGGTACTGGAGGCCAGGGTAGAGGAGCGAAACAGATTGGATGAGGATACTGGGGGTACTGGGACTGCATGGGTAAGGAGACAGGAGAAAAGGAGCTGGGAGGTTGGGAGGGGAACTGGAAATAGCAGGGGAAGGAGACTGGGACTGGGGAGGACAGGCACGGGGATGGGGAGTTGAGAGGGTGAGACTCGGACTTGCTGGACAAGGAGACTAGAACTGGGATGAGAAGTCTGAGGAGTGGAGACTGGGACTGGCTGGGGAGGAGAATGGCACTGGGGTGAGGAGCCACAGGTGGGGAAGAGACAGAATCAGGGCAGGAACACGTTGCAGGGGATGGGGCAGAATAGGACAAGTTTGCTAGGAATGGGAAGAAGGGTCTGTGCCCACTACAGCACACTCCCCTCCAGAGGCTGGAAAGGAAGCCAAGATTCCTGAGTCTCATCATTCCTCTGCTGTCAGCCAATGTTTTTCAAACCCCACTGGCAAAATGTCTCATCCCCCTTTACTGCTTGTCCACACAGAGTATGACAACTTACTACTGCTATCAATTACTTCATTAACTCAAGTGGCAGAGGTCTCTGTCATTGAACTAAAGGTTCCAACAGTGCTGACAACCCATGTGGGTGTCAGTATGATGCCACATGTTTTTTTTCAAATCGCTTTTTTAAAATTCAAGGAAGTTACACACAAAAATGACATTAAAAGAACATTATTAGGGTTGCAAAGTCAAGCACTCACATGTCAGGAAATGCCAGAATTAAGGTTGCCTGTGCAGTCACCTACTATTTTTTCCATAGTTCCCCTACCTTATTCAGTGCGTAACATGGACCTGCTCTGTGGATGAATCAGGGTGTAGTGAAGGAAACTGTTGTCTGTAGGACCTATGACTCATTTGTTGCAGAAGTTGGAGGGTGTGTCGAGAATACAGCAGGGGACTGCAGGAAGAGAAAGGAGATTCTCATGTGATCATGTCATTAAAGACTGTATCATAATGCATATGCACAAGGGGACTGAATTAAGGGTTAGACAGGACACCTTAATTCTGGCATTTCCTAACACGTGAGTGCTTGACTTTCAATCTTAATAATATTCCTTTAATGTCATTTTTGTATGTAATAAATATATATAGATTCATAGATTCATAGATTCTAGGACTGGAAGGGACCTCGAGAGGTCATCGAGTCCAGTCCCCTGCCTGCATGGCAGGACCAAATACTGTCTAGACCATCCCTGATAGACATTTATCTAACCTACTCTTAAATATCTCCAGAGATGGAGATTCCACAACCTCCCTAGGCAATTTATTCCAGTATTTAACCACCCTGATAGTTAGGAACTTTTTCCTAATGTCCAACCTAGACCTCCCTTGCTGCAGTTTAAGCCCATTGCTTATATGTAACATGTACACAAGAATGAGTAAACAGGTGTCACTTTTGGATCAGGAAAGAAAAGGGCTATGCTAGGCCTTCAGCCTCTACAGCAAAATATTCTTGGTGAAGCTCTGCACCAGGAGATTAAGATTTTGAACACAGATGCGCCAAAAAATGGGGCAAATTAGAGGATGGAATAAAAAAATGGGATGCTTTTTTTTTCTTATGGGGACTATTTAGTTTCTGCTGGGTTTCCAAAACTGTTCAACAGCATTATACAGTAATGGCCCGAATCACCACATTTGATCATTATTTTAAATCAGGATAAGATCAGAAATGTAGCTATTTGGTATGGTTGTTATAGGAATGAAATCTTGAGTTTTATCCAGGGAGTACCGAATTCTGGTTTCTTCCCTCAGCTCCTGCCCTCTCGGGGGCCTGAATGGCACATGAATTAGTGTACTAGACTCTAAACCCTAGAGGTTTTAGCTCAAATTATGATCATGTCACTAATGAAAAGTTAGATGGCTTGATCATACTCTTTAGGAGATGTTTGCCCATGTCACAGAAGCACCACAAAGCCTGGTAAATTTGGCTGTGTCTTCTTTGTTGGCTCAGTACTGGAATAGCAGGTCATTATAAAACTCCGTGCCGGACTAGTAATGGAAGAGCATGGAATGCTACAAGTCAAGATTTAGATGCATTGCTACAGTTGTATGGATACCCACGCCTTCAAGTGCTGCACTTCAAGACCAAGGTGCATTGCAGAGCTGTATCTGAACAAGAAGGTTGCATAACCTCTGCCTTCGTTATGAGCCAAACTGGGATTTATTAGTTCCTCACATCCATAATCCCTAAAATCCATTCACAGTTTAAAAACTAAACTCAAATAACTACCAGGGCCTCTTCTCATTGTAGTCATCTGGTTATGCCACAGTCACTTTTTCCCATGGAGCTTCTGCATAAACTACATTTCTGTTTACTTGTTACCACTGCAGTTTTCAGAGAGCAAAATCACTCAAACTTCATTCTTTTTCAGAAGAAAACACCATCCAGGTAATTTGTATATTTTTCTCTCTCTTGTTTGTAATACCAGCTTGTAAATGAAATTAGTTTCCCTACAGAAACCTGTCCTCCTTCCTTTCCATGTGAATTCGCACATAGGTTTGTCATGGCAGTTGTGGGGCTGCAAACAAAGGTTTGTTATTGTAGGGTTACTCATGAGTATTAGGCTACTGGCTTGGATTTTGCCCTTCAGCCAACAATACCAGTATTTTTTAATGGGAACCCCTTTGCACATCCCCACCCTCGCACACACTAAAAGAATGATATGGAATTTGCAAACATCTAAGGGGATAAAAGCAGGCATAGTTTTGAGCTAATTGACCGTGAGAATGTCCCATTGTGGCTTCTGAATGTCACTTGATATGTAACCTTGTTCTGGCAATTGGAAGGAAGGCCCTTTACTAGTGGAATAACAAACTACGGACCCTGCTTTTCACAGGCCTCTGGCAATTTCTCACTGTACTGGGAACTTCCCATTGACCTGGATATTTAGAGAGAACACCGAGACACCACATCACAGTACCTCATTCCCCCTTCAGGGCCTATCACTGAGCCCCATGCATCCGTTGGCAGTCAGTGGACTTCTTTACGTCATGGTTTCAGCCTGTGGCCAGAGTGGAAATCAGAGTGCAGCACCATGGTGTTTGGTCCCACCAAGAAATGGTATGGGAAGGACTATGTGGTAGTGGAAGCTCGTCTAGTGTCCCACTTCAAGAGAACTCTGGTTGTTCTTCTCTAACAGTGTCCCATCCTTCCCCAACCTTTTGGCTCACAGAAGAGATCTGGGACCGTTTCTCAGCATCCTACAACCACTGGAGATGAAGAAAAGGGGAGGAGATGTCTGTTAGAATCTTTCTTACCAGAGAAAGGGTTGACCATGGGTCAACTCCATGACAAGAGATAGTGAGTGGGTTTGTGTGTCTGTGTACTGCTGCCCTCTGCTGGAATGAAATTAGCTTCAGTATCTATCACTTCCTTTGACCACCTAAAGTAGCGAACTGCTTCTTTAGCTCACCAGCTGGAAGCTCAGGTTTTTTGGTGTTGAAAGGTGGTGAATTCTACTCCCCATGCTTCAGGTATGTAGTTGGTTGGTGACTCTTGTGTGAATGAATCACTCTAAATGCCTGATCTCTATTTGTCTGGGAGAGGGAAACCCAAGGTCATTCTTAAACCTGTTCCTGTTGCAGAGTTAAAGATGCAACGTCATGCTGGATTTTTGGGTTAGGCTGCTGAAGGGACTGGCCTCCTCTGGAGGGAGGCCAGCAAGCCCATCAGCCTGAAGAACTCAGATTTAGAAACAGAGGCCCAGATCCTCAAAGGTGTTTAGGCATCCAACTCGCATTGATTAAAAGGGAATTAATCTTCTAAACCCCATTGTGGATCTGGGTCAGAGTCTATAACAGCAGCCCCTGGAGTCAGTAGAGTATTATTAGTCCTTTGTTGTAACACTCCTGTGTATCACACCATTACTACAGGGTCACCATTAGCTTATTGTAAAAAGTTCAGTCCTAAGGGGTGTTGGGCATCATAAGTGCAGAAGGTGTTTTCCTCCTTTCCTATTTCCCTCTGAAGAGCTAATAAAATTCCAGAGGCTGAAGACTGAAGTTGGAAGGCAGGGAGGGAGCTTGTCCCCTTTGAAGATCCAAGTCCTAATGCTATATGTTAACGGTCTAGGACTTGGCCTTATGTAGGAGATATCATTTCATTACTGCCTCTTTGAAAATGTCTTGTGAACATCCACTCTCACGTATCTCAGCGTGCTAGTCAGGTGCATTGTCTGTCAGGTCAGAGCTCATGGCAAGGGCTGCAATGGATCTGCTTCCTGTCCTTTTCATAAACATCCAACAGGCTGGCACCAGTACCTCTTTGGTTTAATTCTGCTTCTGGTTATGGTTACAACCTGTTTTTCAGTACGTGTCTGGAGGGCGGTCTAGATGGAGGGGGTTGGGTTTTTAAAAAAAGATACATTAATAAGTGACTTATATGAAAAATTTCTTGCAGAAACATGGGCAGCGTTGCCAGCTGCTTGTGGATTTATGAAGCATTTGGAAACACACCAGTACGTTATTTCCCGAGTGCTGTTTCTTTTGCACACCAACAGTGTTTGCTCACTCTGGGACAAGGACAAGACACAGAGGTCTTAAAAACCAAATGAAAAAAGGGTAGTAAATATATATTCCAAAGACTGATGAAGCCAGTTTGCTTTCTTAACACAGTGGAAACAAAATGAAAGATCCTTCTGTGTCTGTTGTAGAACTTTGAAAAACATTCTGTGTAGCGAAAAGCGAAAACTCTGTTTATCATGTATTTTCTGTATTTCTCTTCACATGACTTTTATTTTTTATTTTTTTTTTTTGCTACTGTGAGGGTTATTTACATCAAAACAAGATCTTTGTTTCTGAAGAGTTCATCTGGTCCTGCTGCTTATTTTCCAGTTGAAGTCACAATGGTCTGTCTGTGATATCACAATTGGCTGCAATGGAAACTATGTGTCATAAAGAGGATTTTGACTCCAGGTGGGGAATATGCAGCAGGAGCAGATGAACTTTTCAGAAATCAAAGACTGTGTTTTATACACATCGCTAATGATAAAGAATGAGGGGAGGGAAAAATAATATCAGAAGATTTATTTTTTACTCAGGAAAAACTACCTGCTGAGTCATTGGGAGTTTTGCCTGAGTAACAAGTGCAGAATTTGCAGCATTTCTATAGACAAAGCATTTCAGTTTTCCAGAATAAAGCAATGGCTCTTTAACAGCTTTAGCGGATCACGTGTTTTACTGTGCATACATAGTCTCTTTCCTCCGTTCCTTAAAGAGGACATTTATCAACTTGAAAACTATTCAATTTCAAAAAGGGAGTTAAAGTTGTCTCAAGTGCTACTCCTGTCCCTGAGCCCCACCTGCCAATTTTTGTGGTAAATGTTTTTCTCTCTCCTGTTGCTGTGTGAAAGACCCACGCACACAGCAGGGGAAGCTGACTAATGCCCTGATCCTGCAAACACTTATGCATGTGGTTAACTCTGAGCGCGTGAGTCGTCCTATTGAAGTCAGTAAGACAACTCATGTGCTTAAAGTTAAACACATGCGTAAGTGTTTGCAGTATCAGAGTCTGACTATACATGGGGAAGAGTCAAACAGGATATACAAAATCCTGTCAAATACAAGCACAGTCCCTGACCTGCAGCATTTGCTGTCTGAGGCCCCAGTCCTGCGAATACTTATCCTTTTCCCTTACCCTCGGTCTGTTGGTTCGTTTAATTTCCTACAATTACTGCAATACTGTGCTGTACTGTTAGGCATGTCTGTGAGTGTTTGCAGGATTGTGGCCTATGAGATTTTGCAAAGTTTTAAAAGAAGAGAAATATACAACTGTCTCCAGTTGCCCCTCCAGCTGGCTATTATTACTTGACTAATTTCTTGTAGGCATCATCACAGAAGTGGATCTTCTGGAGGGATCTGCGCGTGGATAGGGTGGCGGTCTTATGGAACAGCTCAAAAAGGGTTTAGGGGACAGCATGGAAACCATTTAAACTGCTATCGTCATGCTGGCTGGCTCAGCCTCACAGCTGCATGAGCAAGTGTAGGAACATGATTAGGAGAAGGTCAGTGCTGCTTCTGCAGTGCTGCTTTCCTGCCTCAGCCTCCACAAATTCAGCCAGGGGAGCAGCACTGGGCAGACACCTCTCAAAGCAGCTAAATAAGCTCCAAGATGTGTTCCGTAGAAACCCCAAGCAATCCCATGATCCTCTGTGACAAACAAGTAGCCCGAGACATGAGTGTTCCATCTCTCACAAGCTCCTATGCAGCCCAGGTTTTAACTTGGCAGGTCTTAAAATTTTCAGTGGGATGAGTTCAGCTGTTACCCGTACCCCACTCAGCCACTTGTAAAAGTCTCCAAGTGTCAAAAGCCAGGGATATATATAAAACACGTCATTGATAAAACATCTGACTCCTGTGATAGCCGTGGCAAAAACGCAGCCCATGGGTGGGATGTTTACATTAGTTTGTTGTTGCAGGGCTGGCCATGAGCATGAGGTTGCACACTCTGGTTTGTTGTTGTAGCAATACACATGAGTTAGAGGTTCCACAGTCTGTTATGCTATTGTAAGGTTGCTTTTGAGCAGTGAGCTGCATGCTCTGGTTTGCTATTGTAGTTATGATGAGCAAACTCTATGGTCCGGCGTGTGTTATTGTAGGGTTGCTCATGAGAGCTGGGACCTGGATATTGATTCGTGGTAGGGCTGCTATGAAAATGAGATGCCACCACTGACTTTTTAAAATAGAAAGAGCTTTGAAGCATTGGTTTAGAATTTTTTAAAAAATAACACAAAGAATGATATGGACCTTGGAATGGATGGACAAAAGAGAGAAACCACCAATTTTGGGGCCTATTGATCTTTCCTGGATCCATTTCATATTTATTTACAATGTAGAGGAATAAAGTATAAAATCTGGTGGCTTCAGGGTCAGGATACTTTCCCTGTCAGGTTTTCACCTCCAATGTCTGGCTTTGAAACGTTGTGTTTGGTGTCAGGATGGAGGTGGTATTTGTCACTACAGGTACCAGGAGGATATTGTTATTTCATGTTAACAACTTAAAGACTTTCCTCCACCAAGCCTTTAAAAGTCTAGCTGTCCAGTCACACCTGCTCCTTTTTGATATCTAACTTCCCTAAGGCTTAAACACTATCCTGACAGTTTGGGTCCTTTAGTCACTGAGATGTCTGTGTTTCTTGCTCTCAGAGATCTTTCTTCTTGTAAATAAAACGAGTTTGTCAGGGCATCAGGAAACAAGACAGTACAATGCAGCACATCCTGATTCTTTCCGCTGATGCAGAGAGAGCAGATTGCAGATGGCTGGGCACAGAGAGACGGTGAGGGGGCTGCATCACAGTTCAACTGAAATCTGGAGGTGGGCTGGAGAGACAGACCCTCTGAAGTTCCAAAGAGAAGCTGTCAGGGAACTAATGACTGGAAAATATGGGGGGATTTGTTAGTGTGGAATATCATTGAGACCATCATATATTGTGGGGGGCTGTTTTTAAAAGGGATAAATGATCTTGTGTTTCAGATTTAAGATGGTCACATGTGGAGGTCAGAAAGGGACTCCGCCCGGTCCCTTCATGTGTAGCTGGCCAGTTGCATTATGAGGCACTATGTTTCAAGTATTGCCCACTACAGGATGCAGAATACCAATCTATACTTAATAAACTAATGGTCTGGCCTGGCATGGCAGATTCTTTATTCCTCCTTTCCTAAATTGGGAAGTGGCAACAGTGTTCAGAAAAGACTGTGAAAAGAAGAGATTTTAAATCCCTCAGATCAATCACTTAATGCCACAAACAGCAAAGACCCTAGAAATGAAATTGTTATATTAATCGAGACTGTTAGAATCACCAAAAGGGTAAACTGCACACTTGAAGCAATAGATATGCTTGGGACTGAGAGGCAGAGCAGTTTAGTGCTCTGAAGACCACTGAAGACAGATGAGAAATTTCACTTTTTTGGAAACAAATGAAAATGTCTTTGGAGAGTAGGACTTGCCATAACAGATCTGATCAGTTCTCCTAGTTCAGTATCCTGTCTCTGACAGTAGCCAGCACTAGATGCTTCACAGGAAGAAACCCTGCAGTGGGCAGTTATGGGTTAAACTTACCCCCACCGACTGTGTCTTGATAACCCTGAACAGTTAGATGTTAGCTTATGTCATGAAGTTTGAGGGTTTATATCACTTTCAAAACCTGTTTATTTTTAAGTATTTATTATAATATGGGATATTCCCTTATCCATATAAATGTCTGTGATGGGTTGGATCACAGAAACCCCCTTGGGAGCTGCCACCTAATGTACCAAGACTACTTCTATTCCTGTTTTCCCTGCCAGCTCAGGACTCCGGCACCCTGTCTTGCTGAGCCAGACACTCCTGTCTGCTCCAACACAGACCCAGGGTCTGAATCACTTGCCCCAAAGCTGCAAGTTTACCTGAAAACAGCTCACAGAAGTTTGCTTGTCTTTAGCACTCAGATGCCCAACTCCCAATGGGGTCTAAACCCAAATGAATCCGTTTTACCCTGCATAAAGCTTATGCAGAGTAAACTCATAAATTGTTCGCCCTCTATAACACTGATAGAGAGATATGCACAGTTGTTTGCTTCCCCAGGTATTAATAACATACTCTGAGTGAATTACTAAGTAGAAAGTGATTTTTATTAAATACAGAAAGTAGTATTTAAGTGGTTCCAAGTAGTAACAGACAGAACAAAGTAAGTCACCAAGCAAAATAAAATAAAATGTGCAAATCTATGTCTAATTAAACTAAATACAGATAAGTTCCTCACCAGTTCCAGAATGCTCCCTTTTACAGGCTAATCTCCTTTTAGCCTGGGTCCAGCAATCACTCACACCCCCTGTAGTTACTGTCCTTTGTTCCAGTTTCCTTCAAGTATCCTGGGGGGATGGAGAGGCTCCTTCTTTAGCCAGCTGAAGACAAAATGGAGGGGTCTCCCACGGGTTTAAATAGACTCTCTCTTGTGGGTGGAGACCCCCCTCCTTCCTCCTATGCAAAGTCCAGCTCCAAGATGGAGTTCTGGAGTCACCTGGGCAAGTCACATGTCCCTGCATGACTCAGTCTTTACAGGCCGAAGCCATTGTCCACATGGTATCTTGCATGTCTCCAGGAAGACTTCTTATGTGGATTGGAGCATTCCAAGATGCATTGTTCCCCAAGCTGCTACTTTGAAACCTGTTCCCCAAGTGTTTCCTGATCAGGTACTTAACCTGGCGAATTCCTTCCTAAAGAAGCTGGCCAAATGCCTCACAAAGCTTACTTAGAAACCAAGCAAGCATACAGCCCATATTCTTAACCTCAAATAGAAAATGATATATATGTACAAATAGGATGAATAGATATAGTAGACCATAACCTTTATGGAGATATGTTACATGGCACAGGCAGCACAAAACATATTCCAGTTATATCATACATACATTTATAAGCACCCCCCCATAAAGCCTTATGGGGTACACTGTCACAATATCCACTCCTTTTTTGAAGTCTCCTGAGCTCTTAGCCTCAATGATATCTTGTGGCAATGAGTTCCACAGGCCAATTGTGTGTTATATGAAAAAGTATTTCCTTATATTAGTTTTGAATTTTTCTTCAATGAATATCCCCTAATTCTTTTGTTATGACACAGAGAGAACAGACATTCTCTAGAGAGCTACCCTCTCTAAGCATCCATTATTTTGTATAGTTTCAGCTTGTCCCCTATTATTTGCCTCCTCTATAAGGTAAACAATCGCAATCATTTCAATCTCTTCATATGAGAGATTATCCATGACTCTAAATCATTCTCATCGCCTATCTCTGAGTTCCCTCTATTTTTGCTATAAATTCTACGAAGGTAAGGAGTCCTTTACAAAACATGGACAAAGACAAGATCTGTGTCCTGAGGAGCTTACTGTCTAAACCCCAGATTCTGCAAGCACTTATGTATGTTTTTAACTTTACACAGATAAGTAAAGATAAGCATGTGAATAAGTATTTGCAGGATCAAGGCCTAACCCAAATCAATACAATATTTTCATCTTAGTCCATTCAAACCCATTATAGAATTTGTCATATAGTGTGTCATGACGGGCAGCCTCTGCTCCTAAGGGTGGTGTAGCAGGTCAGGATCACAGTAGTGTGTTCAGAACTGAAGTGCATTGTTAGACGTATGTGTGGGGTGGACGGAAGCTTGCACAGCATCTGCTCCCAACATGTCTAGCTCAGGCCAGTTCTAGCCGTCACCCTTTTTCATGAGCACTACACTTGCTCACAAAACTTTTATAATAATCATAAAAGAGTCTGTAAGACAAATACATCTGCTGGGCACAAATGCAATTGTTCCTGCTCGCTTTTGTTCTGAAAACAGTAGACTTCTAAATTAAACACAGACCTGTGCTTTCAAAAAGGTGACAATTATCTGTACTCAGGGAGGTTGTATTTTGAACTTGAAACAGGTTTCGTAAAGATTTGATGGAAATGGAATGAATCGGTGCTTTGTCTGTAAAAGTGTGAAGAGAGGCTTAGCAGTTGCCAGAGATCTGGTGGACAGAAGAGGAGACCATTTCCGGGGTGGGGAGCTGTTCTGACTGGTGTGGGGAGACTAGGTAGAAAAGGGCCTTTTATCAGCTGCAGACCAGGTGGCCAGTGCTTGTTATCTATTCTGTTGGTTTCATCTGAGCTCATAGAGTCATAGAGTTTAAGAACAGAAGGGACCACAAGATCAGGTCCTACCTCAGCAGGATGAGGTAATGGCTAGCAGTGATGCCAACCTTCAGCTCCTCCTGTTTAATGCATGACTGGTTACTAAGAAGACTGACATCATCCACATTCTAATCGTGCAGATATTTCCAAGCCTTGGCTGAATGACTCAGCTGGTCCTGTCATGACTCATCTCAGTCCAGCATGAACCCAGGATGGGTTGAAGAAGGAGTGTGGCTGTTCTGCCCAAACCCAAGGAGTGTGTCCATCCTGGAATAAAATGAATTTGGGATTTTGACTGTGTGCAGACCTCAGCTCAGTGGAATGCCTTCTTAATTTGCTGAGTTCTCGTTGGACCTGGTTGCTTAGTTTATCTTGATCTGTGTCCACCTGGATTGTCACATTTTGGGAGAGATTTTCAAAAGCACCCATGGCTTTTGACTGCACAAATCTTGTTGAAAGTCAATGGGACTTTAGCTCCCAAATCCCTAAGGGTTCTTTTGAAAATCTCCCCCTTTGTGCATTTACTTGGGTTCTCATGATCACCATAGCAACAAACATGGGACTACCCCTGATGGTTTCTCTTTCATGCCATTCTTGTGGTAGGCAAAGGTAGGATGTCTAAGATTCTATTAGATCTATCAGTAGCTTCTGATATATGAAGTGTTGTTAACTTGTCTGCAGGATTTTGTGGGAGTGGACGATGTGGCTTTTCCGTGGGTTTGTTCTTCCCTGTCAGAAAAATCCCACAGAGTGGTGCTGGGTAATGGCTGGTTCTCCCAAAAGGCTTCCCAAAGATGGGAGTGGGGTTCTACGGGGTTCAGTCTTGCCACCCTTCCCGTTTAATGTTTATATGAAGCCATTGGGTGAGATTGTGGGACAGTTTGGGTGCAGTGTCACTAATATGCTGATTATATTTAGCTCTTTGTCTGTTGTTCATCAAGCCTAGATACTACAACTTCATTATTTTTCCGATGTCTGAAAAAGAGAGGGGTTCTGGATGAAAGGGTGATGCTTGTTGGCAGGGATAAGCATTAGAGGAATGGGTGGTAGTAAGTGTCTGCCCCATCTACTGATGGTGTATGCCCACCTGTTGTTTAAAAGGGTCACGTTGGATCCATCACCGCTCCTGGTTTCTCAGATGAGAGTGGTGACCTGTTGTGCGTTTTATCATCTATAGCTGGCCTGGGGACTATGGCTAATCCTTTCTAACGTGGATTTTGCAGTGGTCAGTCGTCCATGCTTTTATTATGGCCTGTGTTGTTCAGGAGGTCAGACTAGATCATCACAGGGGTCCCTTCTGGCCTTATAATCTATGAATTTCTAGGCTTGAGTGCAGTACTTGTGCTCTACCCGTGAACACCACCCAGAAACTATTAAAGAATGCAGTTGCCCATTGCTTGAGTAGTGCGTAGATCTCTGCACTGGCTTCTTGTTCCATTCTGAGTGCAGTTCGACGTGTTGGTGTTGAAGCCCTGATTTATGGGGCCTGTTTATTTGAGAGGTGGTCTCTCACCCTACACTCCATTGAGGCAGTTAAAACGCTTACAATTGATCCATAAAGTATGAATACCCCATGTCTGCCAGCAGGTCTTTCTCAGATGGGGGCCTTGCGTTTTGGAATTCACTCCCCTTGGTAGCCGATCAGAGCCTGAGTTTTGTAACCTTCAAGGCAAGCTGCAAAAGGTCAGTATTTTGCATAGCACTTGATTTTCTGCTTTTGCTTTCTTCCTTTTCAATTGTGTAATAGTTTCTGTAATGGAACTGGTCTAGCTGCCATGGCATTAAGCAGAACAGAAACGAGGAAATAAATATGTCAATAAATATAACTTGCATGAAAGAGAAACCTGGTGTGCAGATTGATGGCACCCAGAGAGCTCAGCTGATCCAGATGGAGAATTTTACTATTTTCTTTCTCTTAACAACTTCCCTTCCTCTGCTTTCTTTTCCTTCAGAGATTTGAGTGGTAGTACTTACTAGTCTCCCTGAACAGCTTTTACTCAGCTCCTTCATCACACTCAAGGGTCTTATATCCTTTCTCCTCAAGTCAGTTATCCTTTCTTGATCTTCTGGATGTTTCCTCTTCAGAGCCCTGAAATCCGTCCTGTAGTTCATCCCCAGCTCCAACTCGGGCTTTCTTTTAGGGCTAGAAAGAGCTTCCTGGATCCTCAGTTAGACAGGATTGTCCTCCACACCGAACCCTAAGTGACCGATGCCCTACAGTATCTTATTTCAAACAGAGCAGTGGTGGAGATATTTGGGAACCCATCAGTACATACCAAAAGACACAGGTCCAGTTTCACTAGGAGTACACAAGTCGGGTGGGGATAGGGGGCTTGTATTTGCGTGTGACTAGAAGTTAATCTGATGGGATTGCTCTGTTTGGCTGAAGAGTCTGACACTTCTTTCTGGAAAAGAGATATCACTGCATGCAGTGGCACATCCCATGGCTCTGCAAGTATATGGGCAAGAGAGCGAGTGAGCTTACATTACCTAAAAGAAAATAAACAATTGGGATGTTCTGTATTACACATTAATAGGGGAACCCAAAGATCTTCTCTTTGCCTATAGCAGTGTGTAATGTTCTCGCATAGAGTGTTTCACCTCACCATCCTTTCAGTCTCCCTTAAACTGCTCAACACACTCTGGTGGGAGAAGGAATTTTGGGGATCATTTAGTTAAATGGAATCTTCTAGTAGGGCCCTCTTTTCAGCTGCTGCCTCTTAAATGAACAGCTGATTCCATTTTTGTGTTTTAAGGAGAAAAGGACCCGAATCAAAATCCTAGATCCTAAGCCCCCAGAATGTTGGGGATGTTTGGATCTGGCCTGACTGAATTTTGTTGTTCAGCCCCAGCTCTAGTTCTGAGTTCTCCAGGCCCTCTCCCTTCTCATCTCCAACCCTTTTGGGCCTGACAGTCTTGCAACAGTCACCTTAAAAGACATATGAAAACAAAGGAGATTGCTGAAGATTTGGCCATAATTTTTAACTGCACAGATTTTTTTTTTTTTTTTGGTAGGTTAAAGGCTAAGGAAATGGAAGGAGAGGGAGAAAATCACAGTTTAGACAGGTGTTTCCCTGTGGAGCCTAAGGTCTATTTTGTGTGTGTGTGTGCATTTATAGCATTCTTTTTTTATTACTTAAAATGAAAGCAAGTTGACTAACCTGATGGGTTCTCATCCTTAGCTTCCCAAAGTATCCTGTATTTAGCAGGAGATTCTTTGTGAGGGATTGTAGTAAGCCTTGTATTTAGCAGCTCTTATTTAGCAGTGAGGTGTTGATACAGTTAATGCTGATCATGTGACAGTTAAAAGTCTCTCTCTCTCTCAGAGTTGTCTGAGGTATGTGTAGCAGGCTTGAAGTACTGTTTTCCCCCTGCAGAGTAATCCATGCCCATGTAGCCGGGTTCCTGTTTATCGTACTAACCTTACCCAGAGGCTTGTCTCTCTCCACCAGGTCTATTTCCTGATGGAAACAAACTGAAGGGAGGGACTCGCAAATAGGCAAACTGACCTTTTCAGCCCAGCTAGTGGCTGATATGAGGTTCAGATCTCATAAACAAAATGCAATGCTGAATGTCACGCAATGGCCTCTTTGCAAATGAAACACGTAAAGCTCCTGAGCATAAGAGGCTCAGACAGGGACTGCAGAAAACTGCCCACATCTTGCTTTAGCAAGGGTTCCTGCTGGTGACAGTGGCACATGGGAGGTGCTGTGGTTTCACTACTGTTAGGGGAGGGCTTTACAGGTGGAAAGTCACCAAGTGAGGAGGCTGTGGTGGGGGAGAAGTAGCCACAACATCCCTTCCAGTGAGGACTCCAGAAGCACAAAAATGTGTCAGTGCTAGGCAGGGGAGAGGGCATGGGCAGGACAGAAGAGGGATGCACTGATGCAGTTCATCCCCGCTGTAGACTCTTCTGGAGCTCCTGATGGAAACCAAAGGCACTCTCTCCTCCAGATCAATCCCCACTCGTGGGTGAAGAGGGGGACCAGCTGGTGCAGTTTGTATGAATCTAGGCCATAAAATAATTAAGGATCATAACCTCCCAGTGAGATAGGTGAAGGGTTAAAATCCATGTGCATGTTATATAACAACTTGGTATATGGATTGTGCCAGCTTTTTTTTAGAACCAAAGTCCAAAGTTTGGTCTGGAGACCAGAGGCCTAGCTAATAGTGATTAGCTAAGAAAAAAGCAGAATAAACAAGATGACATTGCCTTTGCTAAGATCTGCTTGGTTAGTAGAAATGCCAGATGTTAAAGCAATAACTGAATAATTATGTTTTATTTAATATTTTAAATTGAACAAAGGATCCCTGTTCCTATTGTGTTTTTCCTAAAGGGAAAACAGTCTTCCCACAGATCTAACCTTGAGTTTATGAAAATTGGCACATGTTAGTATAATGATATGGCATTCTTTTACCTCCCTTTCTAGGGACCAATGCCCTGCCTTAAGGCATAAAGGAGACAATTTGTATTACCATATTTTTTTACTGTTTCTTTGTTTTAAACCCTAGGAATGTACCTGTTGGACAATTAAAGGAGTTGCTTCATTCCTATGGACCCCAAATCAAAATTTAACATATATATTTTATACTAATAACATTTTATTAAAGTATTAATTAAATGTTAACTTGCTAACTTAAGACCATGGGCGAAGACATTGTGTAACCTTTTAACCATTAGCTATTGGGCTATCTTGTCTTGCTGCAAAACCTATCCCGGGGTGTGGAACTGCCTACCCCGTCACTTTCCCCCGCCCATAGAAAATCTATATATTTCATTGTAATCAATTGATTGACAGTGTCTCTGAGCCTAATAAGCCAGGTGACACTCCGCCAGCGCTGTGTGTAATAAACCCCTATGCTTTAACCTCTACACGGTGTGGATTTATGTCCTTCAATAGGTTAGTACTGTTAACCCTGTTTTGAAGATGAGAAACTGAGACAGACAGGTTAAGTGACTTGTCCAAGGCTACATAGAAAGCCCGTGCTACGCAATGATTCTTCTGTAGGGAATACTGAACTCCCAACCCATGTACAGGACATATCTCGTCTTCAGGATATCAACAGATTAAATCTGCCAATCCATCCCCCAGCTGGGTAATGTTTAAACTCCCATGCTCTGCCTTGCCTTCTCATTATGAAACTGAAAGCTGAAACTCTTGAACAAAACACCCTCATTGAGACTTTTTTCAGCGCACGCCAAGAGATATGACAATAAAGCTTCAAAACAGTTTCTGTCTGTCACAATTACGAGTCTATTTGGATCGGCAATATTCCCCCTTCCCATGCTATCTGTGCTAAGGGGAGTCTCTTGTCTCCTCTTTAGGACCTTGGAAATCCCAATGTTTCATGGCAGCACTGGTTCCTGACTTCACTGAAATATGCTTTTCGAAAATGTCTTTGAACTAAGCTGTTTGTGTGGGACTCGCCACACCCCTTTGTAGATCTTGATTGCTTTCTGCTGCTGTTGTCCCCTCGTCTTTTACCATGCTTCATCTTCACCTGATCCTGGGATTCTGCTAAGTGCTAGCTCCAGAGGTCATCACAAGAGCTGGAGGCTTCCTACCCTGGCTCTAGAGTTTTTTGCTCAGCAAGATAAATATGGCAAGACTTTGTCATTGTTAAGTCATCGAGACCTGCCTCAGGCACCGTGGACTCCTAGATATCCTCTATTTGTCTGAAGAGCACTTTGACGGCTTGGTGGATTTCCACATAATTTCCATGATTTTCACCGAGGTGATGGTCTTGCTGCCATTCTTGACAGATCTGCTGAAGAGGATTAGCTTTCCAGAGTCTAGCTCCATTTTATCAGTGGCATAACCTATCTGATTTATGCACCTGCCGCCATCCTTTCCTTTCCTTTCAATAATATTTGAGGCAGACTGAGGAAAGGAAGGTGAGATGGCTTCTTATAATTTTCCATTATCCACACTGCCCAGCTCCTGTCCCTAAGATGGTAGCTAAATAGTTAAGGGATGTCCACAGATCCTGGGAGTGCATCTCTGGATGTTGGGCCCTTGTCAGTTTCCCCTCATCAAGACCTAGAAGTCTCTGGCAGGTCAAATGGGGAGAGTCTGCAGAGAAGTAATTAGGTAGCAGAGACTCTAGTGAGGCATTGTGACAGGTTGGATCACAGAAACCCCCCTGGCAGTGGCCACCTAATGTGCCAAGACTACTTTTATTCCTTTTTTCCCTGCCAGCTCAGAACTCCAGCACCCTGTCTTGCTGAGCCAGACTCTCCCGTCTGCTCCAACACAGACCCAGGGTTTGAATCACTTGTCCCAAACTGCAAGTTTACCTGAAAACAGCTCACAGAAGTGTGCTTGTCTTTAGCACTCAGATGCCCAACTCCCAATGGGGTCTAAACCCAAATAAATCCGTTTTACCCTGCATAAAGCTTATGCCCTGCCATAAAGCTTATGCAGGGCAAACTCATAAATTGTTCGCCCTCTATAACACTGATAGAGAGATATGCACAGTTGTTTGCTCCCCCAGGTGTTAATACATACTCTGAGTAAATTACTAAATAAAAAGTGATTTTATTAAATACAGAAAGTAGGATTTAAGTGGTTCCAAGTAGTAACAGACAGAACAAAGTAAGTCACCAAGCAAAATAAAATAAAATGCGCAAATCTATGTCTAATCAAACTGAATACAGATAATCTCACCCTCAGAGATGCTTCAGTAAGTTTTTTCTCAGGCTGGACACCTTCCAGGCCTGGGCACAATTCTTTCCCCTGGTACAGCTCTTGTTCCAGCTCAGGTGATAGCTAGGGGATTCTTCATGATGGCTCCTCTCTCCCTCTGTTCTCTTCCACCCCTTTATATATCTTTTGCATATGGCGGGAACCCTTTGTCCCTCTGGGTTTCCACCCCCCCTCACTGGAAAAGCACCCAGGTTAAAGATGGATTCCAGGTCAGGTGACATGATCATATGTCACTGCAAGACTTCATTACCCACTTGCCAGCACACACATATACAGGAAGACTAACAGGTAAACACAGCCATCTGCAGACAATGATCCTGGTTAATGGGAGTCATCAAGATTCCAAACCACTATTAATGGTCCACACTTTGCATAATTACAATAGGCCCTCAGAGTTATATTTCATATTTCTAGTTTCAGATACAAGAGTGGTACATTTATACAAATAGGATGATCACACTCAGTAGATTATAAGCTTTGTAATGATACCTTACAAGAGACCTTTTCCATGAAGCATATTCCTGTTACATTATATTCACTTATCATATTTTTATAAAACTATTCCAGTTACATTATATTCACTTCTTATTATGTTTTTATAAAACCATATAGACTGCACAATGTCACAGGCATATTTTAACCTGCATCCTCAGGTGTTACATTAATAATTAAATAACATGTGAAACAGAAACATAGCCCCATGATTTACTTAAGAAATATATAAGATCTGTTTCCATTGTGACAATTCAAATATGAAGCGGGGAAACCCCCAAGGAATTCTCAAAACACAATCCTTTGCTAAGTTATAGTTAAGTTTCCAAATATAAATATATTGATCTGCCCCTGGGATTCTGTGTTAAGTGCCTAGATCAAGAGGATGCCAAAAGAGCCTGGGGCTTTATACTTTGGATCTTGGGTACCTGGACCACATCAGGAGGATGAATACAAATAGTGATTTTCTAGTGTATATGGAGGGTAGATAGGATAGTTTGGGCTTTGTGGCTTATACTGTATTGTTTGTGAATTGTAATTAGATGATAGGACGTGACAATGTGGTCTCTTGACTCCAGTGGAAAGGTTTGATATGGTAGGGGCAGATCTTTGGCATATGTATGGAAAGAAAAATGTGAAACAGTGTAGATGGGATGAAGAAAGGGTGAACTGGAGGAGGGTCTGTGGTTGGGTGGGTGGCTCATAATTAGTAGTTACAGGTAAGTATTTAGCAGTAGTTACACCTAAAAGTGGATGTTCCATACATTAGTAAGTAGAGCGTGGGACAGTTTGGGGGTGTATATTGCTCATACTGTAAATGCAGGAGAAGTCTGGTGTATGGGTGTAAGTATGTCACTGATATACAGATGTCGGTCAAAGGTAGTAGGAAGGGGCAGGGTTACAGTTGTTTTTGGAATCATAACCGCATTTCCTGACTTTCCTAACTGCAGTATCTTAATGTGATTATTTTTGTTCTGGTACAGTATTTGCGTGTGTGTGTGCGCAAGTTAGATGTATTCATGTCATCAGGGCCTGATGAAATTCATCCTAGGTACTCTGAAGCAATCTCAGATTCCGTAACGATTATCTGTGAGAACTCATGGAGAACAAGTGAGGCCCCCGAGGACTGGAGAAGGGCAAACATAGTACCTATCTTTAGAAAAGGGAACAAAGAGGACCTAGGGAATTATAGACCAATCAGCTTGACTTCAATACCTGGAAAGGTACTGGAACAATCTGTTACTAAACAATCAGTTTGTAAGCACTAGAGGAAAGCAGGATAATAAATAATAGTCAACATGGATTTATCAAGATTGACAAACTAACCTAATTTCCTTCTTTGACAGGGTTACTGGCCTAATGAATGGAGGGAAGCTGTAGATGTGATATAGCTTGATATCAGTAAGGCTTCTGACACAGTCCCACATGACATTCTCATAAGCAAACTCGGGAAATGTGGTCTAGATGAAATTACTGCGAGTTGGACTCAAATTACTATAAGTAGGGCCCTACCAAATTCACTGCTGTGAAAAGTGTGTCATCTGGTCTTTTGTGTACTTTTACCCTATACTATACAAATTTCACGGGGGAGATCAGCGTTTCTCAAACTGGCAGTCCCAACCCAAAAGCAGGTGGTGGGGGGATTGTAAGGTTATTGTAGGAGGGATGCAGATTTGCTGCCCTGCTTCTGCCTTCAGAGCTGGGTGGCTGGAGAGCTGTGGCTACTTGTGGGCACCCAGCTCTGAAGGCAGCGCTTCCGCCAGCAGCAGCGCAGAAGTAAGGGTGGCAATACTGTGACCCCCCCTTCAATAACCTTATGACCCTCACACATCCTCCTTTTGGGTCAGAACCCATATAGTTACCTCCCTGTGAAATTTCAGATTTAAATATCTGAAATCATGAAATTTATGATTTTAAAAATCCTATGACAGTGAAATTGACCAAAATGGACCGTGAATTTGGTAGGGCCCTAAATATAAGGTGGGCATGACTGGCTGAAAAACATACTCAAAGAGTAGTTAGCAATGCTTCACTGCCAAACTGGGAGGCTGTATTTAGTGGGGTCCTGCCGGGGTCTGTCCTGGGTCCAGAAATATTCAATATTTTCATTAATGATTTGATAATGGAGTGTAGAGTGTGCTTATAAAATTTTCAGAGGACACCAGGCTGTGAGGGGTTGCGAGAACTTTGGAGGACAGGATTAGAATTCAAATGATCTTGACAAATTGGAGAGTTGTTCTGAAAGCAATAAGATGAAAGTCAATAAAGACAAGTGCAAAGTACTACACTTAGCAAGGAAAAATCAAATGCAACTACAAAATGGGTAATAATTGGCTAAGCAGTAGGACTGCTGAAAAGGATCTGGGGTTTACAGTGGATCACAAATTGAATATGAGTCAACAATTCAATGCAGTTGCCAAAGAGGCTAATATTATTCTGGGGTGTATTAACAGGAGTGTCGTAGGGAAGACATGGGGGATAATTGTACTGCTCTACTCGGCACTGGAAAGATGTGTGGACAAATTAGAGAGAGTTCAGAGGAGAGCAACAAAAATGATAAAAGGTTTAGAAAACCTGACCTATGAGGAAAGGTTAAAAAACCTGGGCATATTTAGTTTTGAGACAAGAAGACTGTGGGGGAACCTGATAACAGTCTTCAAATATGTGAAGGGCTGTCATAAAGAGGATGTTGATCAATTGTTTTCCATGTCCACTAAAGGTAGGACAAGAAGTAAAGGGCTTAATTTGCAGCAAGGGAGATTTAGGTTAGATATTAGGAAAAACTTTCTCGCTATCAGGGTAGTTCAGCTCTGGAACAGGCTTCCCAGGGAGTTTTTGGAATCCAGGTCATTGTAGGTTTTTAAGAACAGGTTGGACAAATGCCCTGTCAGGGATGGTCTAGGTTTACTTGGTCCTGCCTCAGTGCAGGGGGCTGGACAGTATGACCTCTAGAGGTCCCTTCCAGCCCTACATCTCTATGATTCCATGAGTCTATATAGCTATTGCTGGGTCTGTAAAGTCTGGATCAGACACACAATCCTAAAACTGTGCAACAGCTCATCTGGGAATATAACTGTGATGGTGCAGCTTATAGACTCTATAGGGTAAATAAACTCTTCTAAAAACTATCTAAACACTAAGAAAACTACCAGTACTGTTGCTAACTATTATTAATGACACAGGAAAGCATGATCTAAAAAACCAAATGAAGGCTGTGGACGTGGAGTGGGGGTCCTGACACCCTCAGCTAGCCAGGGAAAAGGAGCTGAGGCAGCTGAGAACCACACTGCCCTTTGTGTTTGGCTCCAAACATTCATTGCTTCAGGGCAGGGTGCTCATGTGGTCTCATTATGCATAGGTGCTTTTCAAAGCTTAGTAGCACCAGGAGACATGTCTCACAAATTAGACCATTCAGACGCGGGCCACCTTAAAGAAGAACACAACAGATTCTCCATACCCTGCAGTTCCTTCCTTCTCTGCCTTCTTAACTGAGGCACAGAAAGGAGTATTTTAGCTCCTGCTTCCCCTGGGAAACTGGAAGATATTTATTTTCAAGTGTTTCTTGGGTGCATTAGTTATATGCTATACACAAGCCATGCACTTTCTACAGTTTCAGAGTGGCCCACCTTAATTGATTAGTCTCATTAGAGTTGGTATGGCAACACCCATTTTTTCATGTTCTCTGTGTGTGTGTATATATATATATATATCTTCCTACTGTATTTTCCATTTCATGCATCCGATGAAGTGGGTTTTAGCCCACGAAAGCTTATGCCCAAATAAATTTGTTAGTCCCTAAGGTGCCACAAGTACTCCTCCTTCTTTTTACTTTCTACAGTATTATTCAAACAGTCACTGTTGTTCTCTCCGCAGTTAGCAGCCTCTGGTTTCAGTGAGTCAACAGCTCTGCAGGTATTGCAGAAGGTCTTATTGCCTGGTTAATACAGGGCAGGGTCTTACTCTCTTGCCACCTCTAAGGTCCTGGTTATACCATAAGCAGTCAGTGCAACAAATAGAGAGGAAAAACAGCAGTGTCTTTCAAATCATTCCTTGTTTAGCTACCAGCTGTAGTTCTTGCAATTTGGGGAGAGGTTTGGGGAGGAGGAGCTGTGATCTTTCTCATGTTTACTTCTTTGGAACCTATTGGATTTGATATGAACTATTCAGAGGCAGGTCTATGATTTGTGTACGCATGAAGGAAAATGCTGTCTGAATTAGAAATTACTATTTAGTGAAGGCTTGGTAAGAAGGGGTGGTTGAGCCTCAAATCTTTCAACGAAAGCCCTTTAATTAGTTTTAGAATTGTCCCCTCAGTGCACTCTACATACGTTAACTCCTGTTAATGCTAGGGGGAGTTACACGACTCATATCAAAGACAGAGCAGTCCCCATTAAATCCAGTTACTATCTATTGTGTGAGAGCCTTAAATGACTACACTAAAACTCATTATTAAAGGAAAGAACTATCAGATTTATTTAATACATCCTATCTGACCCCATTTCTGCATAGGACTAACTAAAACTCTCACTGTCGTGACCCAATATGCACAAGGTCTTATGTAAAACCAGATATTGATTTTCCTGGGGTTGTTTTTATATTCCAGAGTCCTGGCTACCTCTTGACCATCTAAATGGAGTGACAGGGAGTTACCCTGCATCTATGCTTGGAAAAAGGTCATGTTTAGGTCAGGCTTAGTTTGTATGTGTTAAGTAAGCCCAACCTAAAGGTGATCACTTTTCCTAGTCAAGACAAAGCCTCTGAGAACACAGGTGGAGCTCCTGAGGCTAACCTCAAGGTAGCCAGAAAGCCCTGTAAACATGGCTGCCAATTCTGTGCTGTGAGAGAAAAAGACTGCTTCTTAACTCTTCCCTTTCCTGTTCCTGACTGGAAAATGTGAGAAAGGATGCAGCTGGGGACCAGCCTAAGTCCCCTTCAGCAATGAGAGGTGGGACCATAACGGCAGGATCCTTGTCTGAAATGAATTTAGAGGGGAGCCACAAAGGCAGTTCTAGTGGTGCAGCTACTCCCAGGAAGCCTTTGCAGGTCTTTGGGCCGCAGTTTGAGAACTCATGTTCCCTGTTTCCACAGTTTTTAGCCTTTCAGTCTCTTGAAGACCCATGGAATGATGACATTCCTCCAGCAGCGAAAGGCTGGGTGGGATGTTCAGAGCACATCAATGTCATATCTCGATTGAATGGGGGTGGGTCATCACATAGCAGCATAGGTTTGTTGCTTACTTTACATCCTTGTCGACCTAAGGAACTAATACGAGGTTAGAACTGTGAATCATAATCAGGTCTCTAACATGGAACTGGAGAGCAATAACCAAAGGGCCTGCCCCTATTCATGTTTTGTATTTTTAATATTATAATTGAGCACAGATCTTAAGGAAAAACCCACCATCATCCCCACAGTTTTTTAGCATCCTCCAAACATTTTGGGTTTGTGTTTCTCTCATTAGACATGCAGACACATTACAATAAAGATTACACTCTTTCCCACCCCTTGGCTGTCAGTCAGACAATAATTTCTTGTCACAAACTACATTGAGCAGCTAGCCAAGCCATTCTCCTATGTCATGTACCCCCAAAATATCAGCTGTGAAAAAATCATCTCAGCAAAGGGAGGGAGATGTAATATTTCTTTTAAAAGAAAAACTATTCTAGTGCAGTGGTTCTCAATCAGGGGTCTGCATACCCTGGGGGTACGCAGAGGTCTTCCAGAGGGTACAGCAACTCTGATATTTGCCTAGTTTTACAACAAGCTACATAAAAGCACTAGCGAAGTCGGTACAAACTAAAATTTCATACAATGGCTTGTTCATACTGCTCTATATACTATACACTGAAATGTAAGTACAATATTTGTATTCCAATGATTTATTTAATAATTATATGGTAAAACTGAGAAAGTAAGCAATTTGTCAGTAATAGTGTGCTGTGACACTTCTGTATTTTTATGTCTGATTTTGCAAGCAAGTAGTTATTAAGTAAGGTGAAACTTGGGAGTATGCAAGACAAATCAGACTCCTGAAAGGGGTACAGTAGTCTCTCAAGCCACTGTTCTAGTGAATGTTGTGCCTCATGGAGAGTGAAAGGTTCAGAGCCCTCTATTTAGCCAGAAGTCAAGTACAGTGTAGGCAGCCACTGTTCATTGTCCACAGCCTTTATCTGAGGGACGTGTTCTTTTGGTGACACAGTAGTTCAGTTTCTATGCTCATTCTGTGTTTGTTCTCTCTGTAGAGACTACGAAGAAGGGTGTCTGGTGCAGAGGGATTTTTAAATGTGGCTCTGTCTCCAGGGAAACGGGACTGAAACCACCAACTTATTTCACTAAGGGGCATATACAGTGATTTGACATCAGCAATTTTTCAGTGACCGCTAACCCTGGTTGGTATCAGGACAGATCCTCAGAGGACGTAAACTGGCATATGCCAATTTACACCAACTGGGGATCTGGCCCTTAATGATGGCTATTAATTACAGTAGCACCTAGATCAGGGTTTCTGAACCCATGGGTCACGACCCATAATTGGCTCACCAGAATTTGTCAAACAGTTGCACGGGAGTCCTGGGGGTGGGGTGTCGGGTCCTGCCCTGGGGGAGGGGAGGCCCACGGGCTTTATAGAACACACCCCACACTACTCCTGCAGTGGTGGTTCCTGCAGCTCTGGTCTCATGGGTCTGGTTGGGCTCAGCTCCCTGCTTCAGGTGTTGCAACCTGGTGCATGGGGTCACAGTGCTGCTCAGGTTTGGTCCAGCTGTCCCTCCATCATGATGGGGGGGGGGGTGGAGGTCCAAATTGGAGAGTGGCTCTGTGACCCCATGTGGCAGGGCAGGTGACAGCACCACTCACATAAATTTGGCCTGGTGACCTCCCATCCACCAGGCCAAACCTGAGTGGCGCTGTGACCCCAGAGGTTGCAACGTTTGGAACAGGGAGCTGAGCCCAGCCTGCCCTGCAGGATAGGGATAGGAGATGCAGGAGATGCCACTCTGGTACACATGGTGTACTTATTTAGTACTTATTACATCAATGTGTATATTATTTATCGTGGGTAAGATATATTTAGTAAGTGAAATGTTTTTTTGCACTAAAGCTATTCACTGGTTTACGAGAGGCCATCAAGGTTTACAAATGGTTCCTGAGCCCAAAAAGGTTGAGAACCACTAACCTAGATAATTACAGCTGATGCGTTTTGTATCGCTGGCTTTAATTTTGGGGTGACTAGATCATTTAAAGTTATTTTTAGGGATATCTCTTATGGCTCTCTCCCCTTTTTTGTGTCAGGTTTTTTAACCTTAGAGATGGTGAGCAAGCAGACTGGAGTGAAAGCCATAAAGCTATAAATTACACCTCTACTAGATTCACAATATGTTACCAATTACCTCTGCTTTATTATTCATGTCCCGGGGGAAAACATGCATCCAACCACCCTACTACCCCAGAAAGGTCAGTACTAGAATGAACACTGTGACTCTTTTTAATTAGTGGAAAAACAAACATTGCCTCTGCCTCACATATGATATTGGTGTCCAGGATGACAAGTTGAGTAATTCTGCTGCATTCTCTGAGCTCATTGTGTACCACATGGTAAGTCATTCATAGCAACATTGTCACCCTGTGGAAAGTAGGGAGGAAAGCAGGCGCTGTGGGAGAAGGGTTGAAAGAGCCCAGGAGACTGAGTAAGAGGGACCTTGGAGGTTGTTTTTGTTATACAAGTGTCAGCAAACAGTGTAGAAAATCACCTTAAAGCTAGAGGTCACATCGGTAGACAAGAGCCATCTGTACTGCTTCATCGCTAGAGGTTACAGGAGCTTTACACAGCAGGTTTTGGTGTTGGGGTGGGTGTTCCCCTTGTCCTGATTACATGTTTCTTTGACTTTGCTCTATCTTTAAACGCTGCTTGGGGCAGCAGGGCTGAATATAGGGATTCTGGAGCAAAGTAGAGTGCTCAGCATGCTGGCAGGGGTGAAAGTAATTTAAAAGTCTTACCAGTACAGGGGCCTGGCTCTGGGCCCTGGAAGGGGTGGGGCCTCGGGTGGAAGTGACTGGGCTATGGGTTAGCCTCCCCCAGCCAGCCCTTCAGCGCTGCCCAGCTTGCGCCGCCCGGGGCTCTGGTGGTGATTTAAAGGGCCTGGGGCTCTGGGTGTGGAAGCGGCGGCCACCAGGCCCTTTTAAATCATCGGGCCCAGGGCAGCTGCCCCTTTTGCTCCCCCTCTCGGTGGCCCTGGGGGGGCAAAAGGGGCCACGACGTTAAAGCGTTGCCACGGCAGCGCTTTAACGTCAGCTGTGTACGGGCCCGTACCGGCGACCACTTCTTACCAGTACACCGTACTGGCCTACTTTCACCTCTGCATGCTTGTCATTTACATGCAATTACACCGAATGCACTTTCAGCTCACCTCAGTTATTTCATAAGAGGTTCCTGGTTTCTGGCTCCTGGGAATTAACTGAAAGATTTGTGTATGTGTTTGCTTAACTGAGTTCTTTTCTCTGTGCTAATCAGCTTTGAAACTAGGAAGTAACTATATATGTAGCTACATATATATATGACTATATATACACAAACATAAAAAGATTTTAGAACATAGCAACACACCCGGGAATGGGCTAGAAGAGAGCTGGTTTCTCTCAGCAATTATGAGGAAAAAATGCTGAGCATTGTGCACTCTCAATTCCCCTCACCTGGGAGGATGCTTCAGGTCATCTGTGTATGTGTTGATTTTGTTATATTTTTGTTAGTGAAACATTCACCCTTCAAATATTTTCCTTTTAAATTGAAAACAAGTCAAGGTATGTTTGCTCTTAAAAATTCAGTGATGATGGAAGAACAGCATATTGGTTTTTTCCCCTCCCTTGTCATTCTTGGGGTTTATGACAAAACAAAGATTTGCAACACTTGATGAGAAGGGGTTGAGGAGGGGTATGGCTTTCTGCTTTAACTCACTCATAGTGTCGGCTTCTTAAATACAAATCCACACTCAGCTTTGTGCAATTCACTAATTCTTCTTGCCAGCCCTATAGTCTCCACACTGGGAGGAGAAACCTGGGAGAAGTTCTGTACTTAGTCTTCCACCTTCTATGGGCTCTGGGGGGGTTCCCACATTTGTGCCTTTCTAACCACAAGGTTTAGTTTGTTTGTTTTTTAAGTACCTGGGTAATTAGGTTCTGTTATGTTGTTTTTATAAATATCTACAGATTGTTAACATTTTTAGATTCAAAGAAAAAGATTGCAGGAAAATAGATTTATGTCTTTTTAAACATTTTGCGTTAATTTAGAGCTAGATTCTGCTGCTCTCTTACTCATGCCAAATGTTACCTTATTCCAAGACCAGTCCTTTTAACTTTCAGCAGGATCTACTTTCCAGCTATGGCACTACTCATTGTGAATGTGAATGGAAAAAATGCGGCCCATTGTGATTTATGAAACCAAGGGAACTGATAGCAGGAGCTAAGGCTAATCTTTGCATAATACCTGTTTTCACTATCCATAAATGCTGACAAGCATTATGCAAGATTCTCACATACAGTTCTGGCAAGGGACTTCAATTGTGACTTGAAACATCACCAGCTATTCCAGTCCTGGGTCCACAAACTTCTCTGTCAGCACACCTCAATGCTGACTTTCAACACCTCTTCCTATTCCCATCCTGGACTTCTACTAAGCAGAAAACATGAACTGTACAGTGGTTTTATGTGTACAGAAAGAGGACTTGAGTGAGGACCCCCCCTCTCCCCAAATGATGTCATGTATGACATACATCAGGGGTTGAACTTTGGTCTGCGGAGGTAAAAGACTATTTCAGTACCCCACTACACCATCTCTCCATCAATGCCAAGGCCTTGTCTACACTACAGTGGGAGATTGATCTAAGTTACGCAACTTCAGCTACGTGAATAACGTAGCTGAAGTCAACGTACTTAGATCTGCTTACCGCAGGGTCCACACTACGCTATGTCTCCTGTCGACTCCCCTTTTGCTTCTCGTTCAGGTGGAGTACAGGAGTCGATGGGAGAGCAATCTGCGGTCGATTTAGCGGGTCTTCACTAGACCCGCTAAATCGACTGCCGATGCATCGATCACTGCGTGTCGATCCCTTGGTAAGTGTAGACAAGCCTAAGTTGTTGCTGGAGATAATGGGACCAGAAGGATGTTTAGTTGCAAAAGGTAAACCTAATCCTTAGGTTGTTATTAAAAAAGGAGAGAGGGAGACTAATAGTTGCTATTAGTTTATATGATTCAGTTAGTACTGACCCTTTGTTTTACTGTACTGCACTTTATTTGCAATGGATACGTCTCTCGGTTTGTAAGAGCCTGATCATTTTCTAGCTGTTGCTGAAGTTTCCCTCCCCATCATCCCATTTTCCCTTATTGCAACTGAAATGAATAAAAAGCTAGGGAAAGAATCTTGACACTGTTGTTTCTTTAAATGTTATGTTGCAGGTATGGCCTCGCATGTGCAAGTTTTCTCCCCTCACACCCTTCAATCAAGTGCCTTCTGTAGTGTGAAGAAACTGAAAGTGGAACCGAGTTCTAACTGGGATATGACTGGGTACGGCACACATAGCAAAGTCTACAGCCAGACCAAGAACGTGCAGTCCTCTCAAGCAGCAGCAGCAGCAGTCAACGCCTCCCTCCAGATTCCCAACCCGAGTATCCCTTACGAACAGACCATCATCTTTCCAGCAAGCACGGGGCACATCGTGGTGACATCTGCCAGCAGCACTTCCGGTGTCGTTGCAGTGTCTGGGCAAGCATTGGGCGGACCTCACAACCTGATGCGTCGAAGCACTGTGAGCCTTCTGGACACCTACCAAAAATGTGGACTTAAGCGCAAGAGTGAGGAAATTGAGAACACAAGCAGCGTGCAGATAATTGAAGAGCATCCACCAATGATTCAGAACAATGCCAGTGGGGCCACGGTAGCCACTGCCACCACATCCACTGCTACATCCAAAAACAGTGGCTCCAACAGTGAAGGGGATTACCAGCTGGTACAACATGAAGTGCTGTGTTCAATGACCAACACGTATGAAGTATTAGAATTTCTTGGCCGGGGAACCTTTGGGCAAGTGGTCAAATGCTGGAAACGTGGCACTAATGAGATTGTAGCTATCAAGATCCTTAAGAACCATCCTTCCTATGCCCGACAAGGTCAGATTGAAGTGAGCATCCTGGCCCGGTTGAGTACGGAAAGTGCAGATGACTACAACTTTGTCCGAGCCTATGAGTGCTTCCAGCACAAAAATCACACTTGCTTGGTCTTTGAAATGTTGGAGCAGAACCTCTATGATTTTCTAAAGCAAAACAAATTCAGCCCTTTGCCCCTTAAGTACATCCGGCCAATCCTCCAGCAGGTAGCAACAGCCTTAATGAAGCTGAAAAGCTTGGGACTGATTCATGCAGATCTCAAGCCAGAGAACATCATGTTGGTAGACCCATCCCGACAACCATACAGGGTCAAGGTCATAGACTTTGGTTCAGCTAGCCACGTGTCTAAGGCTGTGTGTTCAACCTACCTTCAATCCAGATATTACAGGTAAGAGAGTTGTGTCAAATAATGTCAAGGAAGATGTTTTTTCTGGAAGGTTCTATAAAAACCTCTATGGTCAGCTGTTTTTTCTTGCCATCTTTTGTGTATGTACTGAATGCTGAATTGTGATGGCTGGACTCTCATGATGAGCTGTATGTTCATTGTCAAAATGAAAGAAAAGTAATTTAACATCTTGGGGTGATGTGGCTTAAAAACCATTGTTAATTTGCAAATAACCTTCAAAAATTGACTGATTAAAAAAGGAGTTTGTCAGTTAAAACTGACAAGATAATTTAGAAAAGCATCCCCCCCCCCACCGCCAATACTCCTGTATCTGATTCCACAGTGTGAGCCAGATCCTCAGAGTTGTTGAGTTGGTGCATTTCCCTGCAAAGTCAATGCAAGCTACAGCGGTTTGGTTTTAGAAAGTTTTTTTTACCCCAAACAATGAATTAGCATTTTAAATATAAATAACCAGATTTACAGGCTTCTTTGTACAGCTGAAATGATGTACAGTAACTCCTCACTTACCGTCCTCCCACTTAACATTGTTTCGAAGTTATGTTGCTGCTTCATTAGGGAACATACTCATTTAAAGTTGTGCAATGCTCCCTTATAACGTCGTTTGGCTGACTTTACAAGGGAGCATTGCACAAGTTCCTCTTCTCCGCCTCCTCCCCCTCCCTTCCTCCCTCCCTCCCAGCGCTTCCCCCGCCTATTTGGCGGCGCTTAGGATTTTCTGGGAGGGAGGGAGAGAGGGAGTGAGCGAGCGGAGAAGCTGCCCCCCCCCCCAGCAGGCAGGGCCAACCGGAACGCAGGGGCTTTAGGGGCTGCAGGGCCCTGGGCTAAGGGGACCCCGGGGCCCTGGCCTGCAGCTCTAAAGCCCCTTTTGGAATGTGGCCCTGCAAGCACCGGCCGGAGGACTCAGGAGGAGCAGGGGCAGCCGCGCAGCCGGAGAGAAGCGGCGTTTCCCCTTCAAAGCCGGCCGGAGAGAAGCAGCGCTAAAGCCCCTGCATTCTGGGTGGCTCTGCCTGCCGGGTGGGGAGGGGGCAGCTCCCAGAATTGCGGCTCCCAGAATTGCGGCCATGGGGGCGGTGCCGCACTGCGCAGAGCCACTTGCACACCCCCTGCACCAAACAGGAGCTGCCCCAGGTAAGTGCTCAGCCCCTCCTGCCTGCCCCAGCCCTGAGCCTCCTCTCGCACCCCCACCCTGAGCGCCCTACCACACTCTAACTCCCTCTCAGACCCCACCCCCCACCCTGAGCGCCCCCCCACACCCCAACTCCCTCCCAGACCCTGCACCCCCAGTCCTGAGCCCCAGGGGAAGCCAGGGGCACCTCCCCACCACTGTACAGTACTGTATATAATGCCTTTTGTCTGCCCCAAAAATATTTCCTTGGAACCTAACCCCCTGCATTTACATTAAATCTTATGGGAAAATTGGATTCGTTTAACATTGTTTCACTTAAAGTTGCATTTTTCAGGAACATAACTACAACGTTAAGTGAGGAGTTACTGTACTTTATAAAAATGATGTGCAACCAAATAAAGAAGTTGTCCAAATCCAACAGTTGCCTTGAAATAGTAGTTTTCCAGGCTGTGGGCCCCATGCAAACCCCATTGGAGTCCACAGTCAGAGTCTCATTGACTGCAGTGGGCTGTGGGTCAGGCCATACCGGAACACATTTTAGTATATAACTTTGTTTTAATGGTAATTTATTTTCAGTGTTTGAAATTTACTCAGTGTGACAGTCTGTACTCTTATGTTCACCCCTTTTACAAGACTATGATGAATTTTGTACAGAGTATGCCTTGTGAGGTATCATTTGAAAACTCATAATTTGCTGATCATTATTGTCCTGATAAAATATTTGTGGCAACATTGTATGTAAAGTTATAAAATTCTACTATATAACATTACTGAGATGTTCCAATTTTAGAAAAGCAGGCACAAACCAGTTCCTCAAAGACAAAAGGCAAACTGATGCCTCAGTCAGGTGTCGACAAAATCAAATGGACTATCACCCGGTTAAGAGGAAAAGAAACTGCTGGAAGTTCTCGTCCCCACAGACTTTCTCTCTCTTGAACCGCAGGCTGGAGAATTGAGGGGACACAGCAGTTCATCTGTCTAGATTGTACCCTGGATAATGTCACAGCCAGTAAGAAGGATGAATGAGTATTGTCTATATTTCTGGGTGGGGTTGGGACTGGCATCCTGGCTAAGGTTTATTGATCTCCATTCATTGTGCTTTTTACCCTTTAACCACAGGCAGGTGCTGTCTTAGGGTGAAATTCAGAATTGTGCAAAGGGCACACACAAGGCATATGCACCATTTAAGTTCTACTTAAGTCTGTAATATAGGACTTTCATAGTACCTAATCCTTGTGCATAGAGAGGAAAGAGGGTTAGGGCACTAGCCTCGCACTTGGGAGACCTGGATTCAATTCCCTATTCCAGAACAGACTGCCTGTTTGCCCTTTAGCCTTTTTGTCCCTCAGTTCCCCATCTGTAAAAATGTAGGATAATAGTATTTCCCTACCTGACAAGGGGGTTAGGAGGATAAAGATTGCTAAAGATTGTGAAGTGCTGTGAGATATACTGATGAAAAGTGCTACATAAGAGTTAGGTATTATTTGTGCAGCCCCATTGGGGTGAATTTCATCCTTGGAGTATGTCTTAACTCAAGGAAGCAAACCTTCCTGTGCAGATATTCTCTCTCAAGAACCTTCCTATTGTCCCAGCCGCTTAGACCCAGAGCATTCCAAGGCTTTAGAACTGTGGTACCTCTGTTATATACAGAGAGAGAATTAGCTTACAGATGACAGCTTCATTTAGACATTTTCGGGAATTGTCTCTGTTGTCATAAGTCTCTGAAACAGCAGTGAACAGTGGTATGGTGACTTCTTGAAATGATGATGACTTCCGTGAAATGATAACTTGATGACTGATTTGATCAAAATGCCTGGCTCATGGGTTAGATGCAATAGCTGTTTCTTATGTAAAAGCAGATTAGTTGCTCCACTTCTAAAGAGGATGTTCATCTTTTACAACAGGAGGGCTTTTCAAACCCCTTTCCCCCCAAATAACGCAGCTTTCAGACATTACAGGCAAAGCCCAGCAGAGCCGGGAGGTGGGGAAGAGTTAATTTTCACAGTAACAGGAATTTTGACAGCTGTAGCACTGCAGCAGCTGATTTTTATCTGTTTGTCCTTTCCTCTGAAGGAGGCCAAAAAAAGAGGAAAAAAAGCCAGTTGATACCTCAGAAGAGGCTTACTGAATGAAATATTCCACCTGATGACAGTCCCATCTTCCAGGGGAGACATGTTTCTGCTATAAATATGCAAAAGCTTTTAGGGTTGCAATTACCTTGCTGGGTGGAAGAAGAAAAAATATAATGATAATACGGGCATTTTGTTGTCGAGTTATCTGCATTGGCGGCCCAGGTCCCGAGCTGAAAGACAGAAGGGACAGCTGTAATGAAATGTGAGATAGAAAACAGAAATGAAAGCAAAAAACGGTTAGTTCTCCGTGACAGTCACAAAGTGTTTTTGTGACAGTCTCAGGGGAAGAAAAAGCTTAATAACATTCTCTTATTATGCTTTGAAATTTTATTCCTGCCCAGACTGAAGCTGCAACTTGTTAGATAATAATTCCTACTCAACTAATTCCTCTCCTGCTTTCCATTCCTGATGTGAGGGGGAAAGGACAGTAGTTCATCAAAAAAAAGTAGTTGGGATGAATTACATCGGCAGGGGGCTGCTGATGAAGCTAAATTCAAATAAAGGGCAAAATTCATATTCTTCTTCCTTATTTTCTTATGGGGGTGGGGAATAGCAGAAAATAAAGGCCTGCTCTAAAGAGAGGAGAGGCATTTTCATGCTGGGGTAAACAACTTGAATAATAAATCCATTTAATTTACGCTTGATTTTCTTGCGAGGGCTATAAAGAAGTGATGGTATGACAAGCCAGGTGCTTGGCCGGCTGGTTCTTGCTCACATGCTCAGGGCCTAACTGTTCGCTATAGGAAAGGAATTCTCCCCCAGGACAGATTGGCAGTGACCTCAGGGGTTTTCCGCCTTCCTCTGCAGCATGTGGGTGTGGGTCTCTTGCCAAGATTTTCTGGGTCTCTCTCACTTAATCATTTCCCTGCCATTGTGAGGGCCTTGAACATTGGTGCATCTTGGTCCCCCCATTCTCTGCTAAGGTTGCCAGGTGTCCGATTTTCGACTGGAATGCCCGGTCGAAAAGGAACCCTGACGGCTCTGGTTGGCACTGCCGACTGGGCCGTTAAAAATCCAGTCGGCGGTGCAGCGGGGGCCCGGGGCTAAGGCAGGCTCCCTGCCTGTCCTAGCTCCACACGGTTCCCCGAAGCGGCAGCCTGTGAGCGCGAGGGCAGCGCGCGGAGCCTCCCTGGCCGCCCATGCGCCTAAGGGCCGCAGGGACCTGGTAAGCACTCTTAACCTGGAGTCCCCTCCCGCACCCAAACTTCCTCCTGGATCACACATACCCATACACACCCCAAGCCCCTACCCCAGCTCTGAGCCCCCTCCTGCACTCCAAACCCCTCATCCCTGGCCCCACACCAGAGCCCACACCCCCAGCCGGAGCTCTCATCCCCTCCTGCACCCCAACCCCCTGCCCCATCCCGGTGAAAGTGAGGGAGGGAGGGAGGGGGGATGGAGAGAGCAGGGGGAGGAGCCTCGGAGAAGGGGTGAGGCAGGGGCAGGGCAGGAGGTGGGAAAGGAGTGTTCGGTTTTGTGCGATTAGAAAGTTGGCAACCCTATTCTCTGCCTGCAGCACATATTAATCTAGTCTCCTGTGGGCTGCGATACTTTGGTCTCATTTTGGTTGTTGGGTTTAGTGAGCGGGTGCTGGGTGGTGTGGTGGCCTGATATACAGGAGGTCACACTAGATGATCTGGTGGTGCCTTCTGGCCTTAAACTCTTTGAATTAAGAATTGGGAAATGTAAGTTGAGTGTCAAGAAAACAGAAAAACCCATTAGACTAAGAATAGTCTTTCCAGGGAAGTGACAGAAGTCCCCTTGCCTGAAACATTTAAAACCAGGCTAGACAAAGCACTAGAGAATAGACTGCAGAGGGCACTCCTGAAGTGGCAGGAGGAAGGACTCAATGACCTAGTAGGTATAATCGGGCCCTAAAGACAATATAAACAGTCCAGGGACGAGCACCCCAGTGTGAGAGTGATCATCTGATGGTGTAGAGCTGACACAGGGGTTCTTACATCATTCTCTCTCCCTGTTGCAGGTGTAGACGTGGAAAAGGGGCATGGCTGGAGGAGAGCAGGTGTGGCCAGGAAGCCCCTGGGCTACTCTGATACTCAGCTGGTTTTTTGGCCCCTTCAGGCTACTGTAGCACAGCACAGGGGAACTGAACTCTGTAGACCTGCACCAGGATCAGGGGGATGAAAAGACGAGCTTTTTAAAACCAGTTTAGCACATCCCAGAGTCTGGCCCTTACTGACCCGATCTTCAGCAACAATAGCTCTGACTGAAGTCAGTGGTTGCTGCCTGATGCTCATGACCTTTGAAAATCAGGCCATATGGCTGTAACGTTTCTGATTTGTGTCAAGTATCGGGGGTAGCCGTGTTAGTCTGTAGCCACAAAAACAACAAGGAGTCCGGTGGCACCTTAAAGACTAACAGATTTAATTGGGCATAAGCTTTCGCGGGTAAAAAACCCACTTCTTCAAATATATCTGTTAGCCTTTAAGGTGCCACCGGACTCCTTATTGTTTCTGATTTGTGTGTTACATTGCCTCCTTTGGACCTCATTTTCTCCTCTTTTCTGTGGGGTCTTTTATAATCACCTGGGATGGGGGCCTCCAAGTTCCCCCTCATCTCACATTTTAACTACTTTTTCCCTTTTCCACTTCACTGTGGTATAACTGTGATTTTCTTTCCAGCTGAGGGGAGTTCCTTGGGACTCTGTTAGCTAAGGACAGTCACAGCTAGTGTTGACAGGCGTCTGGTTACGCCTGGTTGAAAAGGGACCCTGGTGGCGCCAGTCAACACAACTGACCGGGCCGCTAACAATCCTGTTGGCCGCAGCACCAGTCGGGCAGGCAGGCTCCATGCCCAGCTCTGCGTGGCTCCCAGGAAGCGGCCAGCATGTCCCTCCGACTCCTAGGCGTAGGGGCTGCCAGGGGGACTCCGCACGCTGCCCCTGTCTGCAGGCGCCTCCCCAAGCGCCGGCTCTGCAGCTCCCATTGGCTGGGAACCATGGCCAATGGGAGCTGCAGGGGCGGTGCCTGCAGGCGGGGGCAGCATGCGGAGCCCCCTGGCTGCCCCTCTGCCTAGGAGCCAGAGGGACATGACACCGCTTACCGGGAGCAACTTGAGGTCAGCGCAGCCCGGAGCCCGCACCCCATCCCCCTCCCATGCCCCAACCCCCTTCCCCACCTCAGAACCCCCTCCCGCACCCAAACTCCCTCCCAGAGCCTGCACCCCACACCCGTTCTGCACCCCAACCTCCTGCCCCAGCTCTAAGCCCCCTCCCGCACCCAAACTCCCTCCCGGAGCCCCCTCCCACACTCTGAATTCCTCGGCCCCACCCCCGAGCCTGGAGCCCCCTCTTGTACCCCATACCACTCATCCCCGGCCCCAGACCAGAGTCTGCACCCGCAGCCGGAACTCTCACTCCTCCCATACCCCAATCCTGTGCCCCAGCCCAGTGAAAATGAGCACGTGAGCGAGGGTGGGGGAGAGCGAGTGATGGAGGGAGTGGAGATGGAGGGAACGGGGGCCAGGCCTCAGAGAAGGGTAGGCAAGGGAGGGGCGCAGGGGAGGGGCGGGGCAAGGGTGTTCGGTTTTCTGCAATTAGAAAGTTGGCAACCCTAGTCACTGCTTAGGAACATAAGACACTCCCTACTCCCAGAGACTAAGAGCCTGATTCTGTGTTTCTGTGGCACATGCAAGAAAGGGAGGGGTGGGGCAAAGGTGACATTAAACCACCTTTGCACTCCTGGTATTGTTAGCCTGTCCAAGGCCTGCCTAGCCCTTAGCATAAGTTGCCTCAGGGCGGCTCTGGCTTGTTTTCAGTGGCCCCCTATGGGCTGTATGGCATGGCTGCAGCGTAAAATATTGGCCTTGCCTCCTCTCACCCCGGCACATCCTTACAACATGGGCTGCAGGGGGAATCTTTGTAGGCACAAGCTGTTCAAGGTAATCTGCTGCTCTAGGCAAAACTTCAGTATGCCGCCCTCCTCCTATCCTCTTGTCTGCATGGCGCTGCAGACCGGTCTACGAGGGTGTGAACTGCAGAGTGCTCTAATGTGTGACTCTCTAACTGCCCCATGTAGCCCCTGCCGGTATGAGCTAAAAGGGACCTAGTGCGCGCTAACATAGAGTTTGAAACAGGGCTACATCAGCGGGAACTGTTAGTTTGTGCCAGCAGGGTCTACACAGGGCTGTTGTGTGTTCTATAATTCACAACCCTATAGACTGGTCTGCAGTGCTGTGTAGACAAGCCCCAAAAGCTGCTTCTCCCAGAAATCTGCCGCCCTAGGCAGCTGCCTAGTTTATCTATAGCTAAAGTACCTGCTACGTGTGGGGCTGTTGTGGCACCCCTCAGTGATTTCTCTCCTTTTTTGTCATCCCAGCGGTATAAAGGTGCCAGAGTGCAGCCTCTAGGAATGCAGCCCTCTCTAGCCCTTGCTGTCCCAAATCCGCATTTCGGTCACAGTAATGCTGAGGGAGTCTGCCTGACAGTGTCAGTGTAAAAGTGTGAATGCTGGGAAGTCATCTTGCCTATGTATTGACTCACATTTAAGCAATGGGAAAGCCCCAGTGTCACTGACACCCCTCAGCTTTCTCCAAGTGAAGACACTGGCAGAACGACCTTTACTGGGAACAAACTCGGATCTTGAATGAAAAGTGAGGGCTCCTAGCTTGGTTGCTCTTTCAAATCTTAAGGGTTGGGTTTAAATATTTGGTTATGGCTGCTTCTGAAAGAAAAAAAGAAAGAAAGAAAGAAAGAAACCAGATGCAAGATGTCCCCTGTCTTTCCCACCCCCAGCCTGTGTGCGGGAAGCTGTATCCAAGCTGCTAACACTACCAGTTCATCAATATAAGCCCAGACACCTGATGGTTTCATCGCCAAGGAGCAATTACACTTGCATACTTTTTTTTCTAAATCATTGATCAGCCATTCAGGGACAATCCCACTTAGTTCTAATTTAGTTGTAAGCCTTTTTACATTAGCCTTTTCACCCCAGGCAGAGATTTTGTCAGTGTTGTGGTCAGAGATGTCGGTGAAAAGGGGAGTGCGGTGTGGTGAGGAGAAGCCTTTTTTCTCTCCCACTTCTTCACTGAGATATAAATCATGCCAGTTTCAATCAAACCAATATGCATCCTATATCACTCCTACCCTGCCTGATGCCTAAATGGTAGATAAAATGACACCCGTGGATGTGGCTGGGTGCTGCTTTAACTTTCTAATAGAAATGGTTCCTAACTTGCATCCCAATAACCAGGGGCTCTGTTCTTGCCAAGTATCACAAGCTAAGGAGGTTTGGGTCTGACCAATGAACCTTCAAAGAGAAAGTTAAGTGGTGACTTGATCATAGTCTATAAGTACCTACGCTGGGAACAGAAATATGACCAGAGAAAGCTCTGTAGTCTAGCCGACAAAGGTATAACAAGACCCAATGGCTGAAAGCTGAAGCTAGCCAAATTCAGACTAGAAATAAGGTGCAGATTTTTAGCAGTGAGGGTCATTGATCATTGGAACAACTTTTCAAGGGATGTGGTGGATCCTCCATCACTGGACATTTTAAAATCAGGATCTGATGGTTTTCTAAAAGATCTGCTCTAGCTCAAACAGGAATTAGTTCAGGGAAGCCCCATGGCCTATGTTATGCAAGAAGTCAGACTAGCTAATCACCACAGTCCCTCCTGGATTGATAATCTATGAATCTATAAACAGGATACTTTCTAGGAAAACCTAAATTTTGTGGAGAGTGGTGGTCATGGTTCAGTAGGTGTCACTGCTCCATCTGAGTCAGCACTGACTCATTGGTGTTAGGGGTCACTGTACTCGTAGAAGTGCACTCTTTCGGATTACACATAAAACTGAAGTCTTGATTCCAGGCAGTCATTAAATGTCCCACGTTACTTTTCTTATGAATAGGGATGTTCACTCCAGTCAAATTCCAGCTTGGGGAATTACATTCTGCATGCCTAAATTCCCCTGCAGTTTCAATTGGATATGTTCTTCTCCATTTCTTGTCTGCCAAATGGTATTGCTGTGCCTTGCTAAAACAGCGGCTATGTTTCACTGCAGAGGTTGCTATGTTTCACTTGTAGGGGAAATAATCACTTTATGAAGTATATATATATATAAAACGCGTAACATGCTTTGCAATAATTTAGGAGGCAGAATACTACAAATGTAAGATTATGATTATCACCTCTGCCCTATAAACAAATAAAAATAATCGGAATGCTTTGTTTTAAAAGCATTTGGAATGTAGTGTAAGTGGCCAGGGCTTTGGATGCTTATGTTGGAGGTAAGTGGGAAATATTGAAATATCCAGGCTGTTGAGAATAATATTTGTGAGCAGCTTGGAAAGATGGTTTCATTGTTGCCACTATTTCAGATGCTGTAGGGAAATGTATAGATATTGTGTGCAAAGCTTTCCTGCCGTGTCTGGAAATACTAGCAATATGATACTACACACTTATTGGCTGACAAATTTCTAGACTATTTTAGTGGGTAAATGGCTTTCTGGCTATTTTACAAGTTTCTTTTGCCTGAATTTGTTAGATTAGCCAGGTAAACGTTGGTATTTGTGATGGCGAGAACTGGACATAGTATTTCCTGACCCTTAGCTCTGTCAAAGCCCCTTATTCCTGTCCTGCCACACCGTGTGCTCCTCTAATCTCCTCAAATGGCAAAGCTAATGCACTTAACTTGCAAAACCTTCTGCAAATCTGGGCTCCGAACACTTCTCTCCAAAAATACCTCAAATTTAGATCTGATGCACCTTCTGTTTTTCCAGTGGTGGGATCCAATAGCTCTCTCCCAGTGCGCTTCAGTCCTTCTCTGCTTTGCCTGTCCTGTGTCTCTGAGATCCAGACCGTCAATTGTGCAAGATTACCTGATGGTTTTGAGAGGATGTTCCCTCTCTCGACTAGAATGAAAACACCAAGCTCATCACTGGTAATTAATCTAAGGTCACAAAGCCTCCCTGAACTGAATTCTAAGTGCACAAACTCACTACCTACAGGGCACTTCCTGCTAAGCTGCCCTTCTCACTGCTGCATCACTGAATTTTCTTTGTGAGCCTTTATTTTCAGGTCCTCACTTTAAAAAGTGAGAAGCCTGAAGAGCCATTTATCGTGCTCTGAAGGGATTAGGAAGCCCATGTGTTCTGCACCCGTTGGCTAGCTCCATTGGCTCATTTCAGAGCCGGCCAGCCTGCTTTCCTGCTTTTCAGAGCTGGACAGCCTGAACTTTTTAATTTTTGTTGAACTTGTGAGTATGAAGTGAAGGTCAGTCTAAGTTCTTCCATGAAAAGCATTTCCATAATCCGCTTTACCAGCATCTTATTGCAACCTGATGGACACACTGGCATGCAGATGTGCTCTAGATACAGGACTGTAAACATCTTCCTTTCCCATTTGTATTGACATGAATGGTCCCCTCATCTTTCCATACTGGTCTCTCACACTCCCTTGTCTCCATCCCAGTGGGTGGGCTGTGATATAAAGGTACCTTGGACTATAGTGTGTAGCAGAGACGATACAGACTAATACTGGATTTTATAAGGGGCAGTGCAAGACTGGAGTTCCTATTCGCAGTTGGTAAAGTCTGGTCTATTTAATTTCTCCTCCCATTTCAGGGATACAAAAATTCCAGGTTTCATGCAGTGACTTTTCGGTGCCACAGTGTTGCAGAACGGCGAGTACATTTTAGAAGACTTGTGGGGTGGAGAGGAAACAAATATCCCATTTAAAACAATTCTGCATCTATACCAGACACGTACCAAGGAGGCTGGAGTTTGGATTTGCTTTTGCAGAACAAAAGCTAAGTTGAGGAAGTTTTGCAAAACCAATACCAGGGTTAGCTGAATCTTGGTTCCATTTTATCTAAACCACCAAAGTTGGGAGGGAAATTGAGGTTCCAGCTTGAAAGCTTTTGGCTTTCTCACAGCTCTTGATGGCCAAGCCAGTATGGCTTTGGTTTTGAAAAACCAAAGCAGGAGTGGTTCTAAACCAGGTTCCATTTTATCTAAATGACCACAGAATGGGGATGAAAAGCCAGTGGAGCTCCCACCCTGCTCTGAACAGAGGTTATGCACTCTGCATATTCTAAATTTACCCTCTTCCTGGGATTTGGTTTTATTGAGAATAACAAAACCTAGACCTCACCCTAAGCTTTCTCTTCAAGCCTGGCTGTCCCTAGGGTTTTCCCTGCAAAACCTCCTCTGTTACACCCCTAGTTCCCTCCACCGAGAGAGAGACACATTCCAGCTCCTCTTTTGTCCTGTTGGAGTTAACAAGCGACCCCTTTCTCTATGACTGAGCAGTAATTACACTGCATCTCTCAGCCTGGGGCAGGCACCTGACATCAGGAGAACTCAAAAAAAGGAGCCTGGTATCCATCCCTATGCAGACTATTAAAGGCTGCCATTCTGTTCCAGGGAGGTTCAAGAAAGGATTGTTTATGTATTTATTAATTAAATGTATAAAATATGTCCAGTTATGCATATCACAAGATACACAATAATAATAAAACACACTATTTGTGTAGAAGAAAACAGAGGGACACTTCCCAGAACACTGCTGATCCGAACAGAGACACTTCTCATCCAAACATCCCCAACCCAAGCCCCTAAAGCCTGAGGAAAGAGAGCGGTCTTGTGCTTTGCTCTAAAGGTTAATCCATGCTTCTTCCTGAGCCAAAGAAGAAATGAATTCCAGAACTGAGGGCCCTCTACTTAGAATGCTGTATCTAATGGTCCCTAAGGCAATGGATACACAGAGGTCTTCCAAGGGATATATCAACTCATCTAGATATTTGCCTTGTTTTACAATAGACGACATAAAAAGCACTAGCGAAGTCAGTACAAACTAAAATTTCATACAATGACTTGTTTATACTGCTCTATATACTATACACTGGAATGGAAGTACAATATTTATATTCCAATTGATTTATTTTATATGGTCAAAATGAGAAAGTAAGCACTTTTTCAGTAATAGTGTGCTGTGACACTTCTGTATTTTTATGTCTGATTTTGTAAGCAGGTAGTTTTTAAGTGAAGTGAAACATGGGGGTAGGCAAGACAAATCAGACTCTTGAAAGGGGTACAGTAGTCTGGAAAGGTTGAGAGCCACTGCTCTAGGTGACTAAATCTAGGCCCTCTTAGATAAAACACCCCAGTACATCTCAGCTTCCTGGCAGCTCATGGAGAGAGAGCCAGGCCCCAGACCAGTTACTCTATAGAGTTTGCTCTACAGAGCAAAGTCAAAAGCTTGAATTGTACCAAGAAGCAAACAAGAAGACAGCATAGTGGTTAGAAGACAGGTCTAATATGTTCCCAATGGCTAATACTGCTGTTCAGGTGAGCAGGCTCATTCTACAGTGGCTGTAGATTCCAAACATTGCAATAATCCAAGGAGACACAAAGGCATGGTTCACAGATCCGAGGAAAGGTTGCAGACATCCCATTGCACACACAGGTGAAAAAAGATTTTTGCCACCAAAGTCACCATTAAACAGAGGAGCAACCAAAGACCCAAAAGCACTGTACAGTCTGGGCTTTAGCCCATCTGTTCTCTATATCCTGTATTTTCTGTATTTCTTTCCCAATGTTCTTCGCTGCTAGGGTTATTTGCATTAAAAAGGATGTTTGTTTCTGAACAGTTCATAATTTCCAGCTGCTTATCTCCCTGACCTGAAGTCATAGTCCCTGCAAGTTAGGGGCATCACAATCGGTTAATGTGGAAATGGACAGAATTTCCAGAGTGACAAACAGAGGTGGATTAAGACTTCAGGTGTGGGAATGAGCAGCAGGAGCAGAGGAATTTCTAAGCAAAGATCCTGTTTTTATGAAAATGGCCATTGTACAAAAGAACAAGAGAAATACAGAAAATAAGAGAAATGCAAATTTGTTTCTAAAAAAAAATGTTTTCCCAAAGCATCAGCAGCTCTTCAAGTGTGTCAGTGATTTGCCATCATAGCAGGTGCAAAGCTTTAAAACAAGCAGTGCCTTCTGAAATATACCTTGCCACAGCTTTCAAATGTATCTGTGTATGTCTCCTTTAAATGGTCAGATGTTTTTGTGGTTCAGGCAGTGGCCTGGTACTAAGAGTTCAATTCCCAGCTCTGACACAGACTGCCCGTGGGAGCTTGGGCAAGTCACTTCATCTCTCTATGCCACAGATTCGCAGTTGTAAAATGTTGGATAATAACATTTCCATTCTCCCACCCTTTGTCTGTCTTGTCTACTTAGATTTTAAACTCTCTGGGCAGGAACTTTCTCTTTCTGTGTGTTTGTACAGTGCCTAGCACAATGGGGCCCCAACCCTGGGCAGGACACTACAATTACACAAATAAATGTAGGGATTATTGGGTGATATAGGGAGATTCTGTGCCTGAATCGGGGTGACTAATGCAGCAGCCTCTGGGAATGGTATCATTTCAGCACAGAGGTACTTATCCTGGCAAAGCTACAGGGCCACCTTTGTATTCAGTGGAGTTGCAGAGCCCCAAAATAATTACAGAGTAACATCTTGTCATTATATTATGACATCTGCATCACTGTGATACAGCGCCATATTCTGAGCTGGTGCCAGGAGACATACACAGATACATTTGAAAGCTGTGGCAAGGTATATTTCACACACATTGCAATGTAACATCAGGACATAGCATCACAATTGTTTTGTGCATTGGCATGAGGCAGGGTGAGGATCCACCCTTGTGAATGCCATCTTTGCTGACCGCCAGACCTGGGCAAACACTGTAAACAAAATACCCCATGCATCCCAGTTTTGAACCAAAGATGCTTCGGCAGTGTCTGCACACCTCTGGTATGCACTTTCTACCGATATCCTAGCAAATGAGTTTCCTGGCAGGAATGATTCCAGATTTTAAGGGCTGTTAAGGAGGAACCACAGAAAGCCAGTGTTGACTATGTAGACAATTTTGCATTGGCAACTTGATTGTAAATTACACTTACCCAGTCAGGGAATAGGACTGTACTGTAGGGTGTCACATCAAATCTAAGCAAGAACTGACATTTCAAATATCCACAAGTATTATTCGCCAGACCTCATTGGTGAATAATGTCAAACACCACATAATTCGAGGAAAATTGTGATCTGATCAGATAACTTGTGAAAAGAAAAGAAGACAACAGTCAAATAAGCTTTGTTAGTGGTTTGCCCAGCTCCACTTACAGAAACCCAGGAGCCAGGCACTAAGTGAATTACTCAGTGAGTCATTCAGCCAGTGTTGCATCATAGTGTAATACCTAGCATCCCTGCTTTTGCTGCCAAACTAGTTTTGGTAAAGCTGTGAGGAATGATCAGGATTTCAAGGTTACATTCCCCATACATTAGACTGAGTCACATTCTTTTCTGATATTCTGTCTCTGATATTACCACAAGAACGAGCAAGTCACGGGATTTCCTGCCTTCTGTTTTCTTCTTTCAAGCTCTATAAGCACAGCAAGTCTCTTCCTGGGTTGCAGACTGATAAGGTGATATACAATTCAAGGTCACTGTGCTATTTACTGTACCAGGGCAGGCCCTGAAATGGCTATAAAGAGTTTGTTTTATTTAGCAGCAGAAATCCAAACCATCCTGTTTCAGCCCTTGGCTGGGGTACTTTACGGTATGTCTACACTACATTGTAAACAGACTCGGACTTGTGGAGTTGGTGTTTCCAAACCCATGCTCAAGCATTCACATTGCATTGTAAACCTGGGCTTACAATTGCTAGACCAGGTCTCACAGGCATGCTAACGCGTCCATACTGCATTACTCAGGCCTTCTGACTGGGATCTGCGTCTTGAGCTGCATCCCCATTGCAAAATGACAGGGCTTGGATCTGAGTCAAAGCGGGACTTAGGCTCTGACCCATGCCCCAGGTTCTGAGTTCTTGCTGATCCAAGTCAGACTGATTTGTATATGGACAGAAGGGAGGCGTGGGCTCAGACCTGAGTCAGAGCTTGGCTTAGTATGCAGCATAGACAACCCTTAGATTAGGGTTACCAACTTCCTGATTGCAGAAAACCAAACACTCTTACCCCACCCCCTACCCTGTGGCTCCGCCCCTTCTGTGATGCCCCACCCCCGTCACTCCAGGCCCCCTCCCTCCATCGCTCGCTGTCCCCCATCCTCGCGCATTCGCTGATTTCCATTGGGCTGGCACAGAGGGTTGGGGTGTGGGAAGGGGTACGGGCTCTGGGTTGGGGTTGCTGGCTCTAAGATGGGGCCAGAAATGTGGGGTTCAGGGTGTGGGAGATGGGCTCTGTCTGGGGCAGGGTGTTGGGGTTTGGGAGGAGGTGCGGGGTGAAGGCTCCAGGAGGGAGTTTGGTGCGGGAGGGGGCTCATGGCAGGGGCCAGGGTGTTGGGCTGCAGGAGGGAGTTCTGGGTGCAGGCTGTGGGCGGCTCCTGGAAGCAGCCGGCATGTCTCTCCAGCTCCTAAGCGGAGGCGCAGACAGGCAGCTCTATGTGCTGCCCCCATCCAAAGGCACTGCCCCTGCAGCTTCCATTGGCCATGGTTCCCAGTGGAAAGCTGCAGAGCTGTTGCTCGGGGTGGGGGCAGTGTGCGGAGCCCCTGTGGCTGCCGCTGTGCCTAGGAGCTGGAGGGACATGCCGGCCAGTTCCGGGAGCCACAGCTACTTCCAGGAGCTGAGTAGGGAGCCTGCCAGCCCCTTGCCAATCAGACTTTTAATGACCCAGAGCTGCCAGGGTCCCTTTTCGACCGGGCGTTCCGGTCAAAAACTGGACACCTGGCAACAATACCTTAGATTGTTGGTCCCTACTGGTGAGAGGTGTACTGCATGGTAGTAAATACACCCATAACCCTCCGGTGCATTGGGAAGAAACACGTTAAAATACACTGTGAGGTACTTTCCTATTCATTGTCATTTCCAAGTCACAGCACAATTAGCAGGGCCTAAACAGGAGCTGAGGTAGGAGTTAGCTCTAAACTGACATGTGAGAGAACTTGAGTTTGATTTTCTCTCTTGGTCCCTCAGGCCTAGACCCTGAAAAGTATTTAGGTGCCTGACTCTCATTGAAATCAGTGGGAATTAGAGGCCTAAATACCTTTCCATGGCTGGAAGCAGTACCGTTTTCCATCTCCTCCCTGTCAGGTCACTCCTTAAGCATGAAAAAGGGGAGAAGGGAGAAAGGACTCATTTTCTCAGGCATTGTAACAGGGTGGTGGCAGCTGTTCTTTAGGAACAGCAGAGCATGGCAACCCACAAGCACTGCTCCAGGAAGAGGTGGCCGATGAAGGAGAAAGTGCCAATATAACATGTCATTTCATGATTTTGTGTGTCATTTGCCACTTATTTCAACACTTGTGCCAGGTCACTGTGCTCGCTGGCGAATGGCCACCGAGAACCACAATGAGCTGACGAACCATTGGCACTAGATCAGCACCCGAAGTGTGAAAATAAGATTAGTTACTAGGGAGATTTGTCATCCATGCCTATTGAATAAAAAGGCAGCACTAAGGACACCATTTACACAGGACTTCAATGGATGTTTTACCCAAATTGGGATTTGGTACCAAATGTTTAAATACATCAGCCTGTACCTTAAGTGCCCCCTTTCCCCACCACATTGCTCTCAGTAATCAAGTGCTGCGTGTGTTATACAGAGGCAGGTGTATTAGACAGATCAGTTCTTTGATGAGGTCCATGTGAACTACTCCCCAGCACAGTGCATTCGGGAAACTAAATTACACTACCCTTATGATAAAGAGCATTCTGGAGTTGTGGATGGGATCTCCCACCCTATTGCTTAATAGGGGTGTTGCTAGGTAAGTGATTGGAGTTGGTTTATAAAAGGATGCATCAGAACAAGTAGAGGTAAATTACCTGAAGAGACCTTGGTCAATACATATATATAAAAAGAGGGTTAGAGAGTCACACCCTTCAGACTCCATCCAGACTCTGACTTTGGTGCCTAAAGTTTCTGCCTCCGTGCCTGCAAACTATTGCTGCACCTGTGACGCTTTAAATTAGTCCCAGCTGGAGGTAAAGGCAGCTGATTGTCAGGAAGTAGCTAACAGCTGCAGTGTCTTTCTCCAGGTCAAGCTGGAGGAAAAGAATATTCTCTATCAGGTGAGAGTTTCTACCTTGGCTGGGTAATACTTGTCTCTCTGCCTCATTTTAGCTGAGCTGTAGCTACTTAGTTAATTGTTTAAATAGGGAAATAAGGACAAAAAGTTTGCTGTTCCCTTTGGGGAAGGGTTGTGAAGAGTGAACTCTGTGTTGCTGTAAAAGAAAAAGGACACAGGTGCCCTATGACAAACATTCAGTGCAAAGAGGGAATTAGAAATTGAAGAGGAATGTCTCTAGGGTCCTGGAGGGGGGAGACACTTGGCAAGCAATTTCCCCCCTAGTATGTGGCTTCCTGAGAGCCTATCTTCCCTGGGTAAAAAAAGGTGTGGGGAGGAATTTAAGGCCAGATTTTACCACTCTTATTCACTGTGAGTGGTTCCTCACACTGTGAATCATTTCATTGATTTCAGCAGACTTGCTTGTAGATTTACCATAACTCCTAAGTGTGTAGTTGTGCTGCCCCAGGAGCAGATCAGGAACAACTTGAGATGAGAGCTAGGCAAAATATTTTTAAGTAAACAGTAAATTTGCTTTAAAAAAAGCAATTTGTGGGGCATTGAAACTATTCATGAATTTGGGTTGAATTTGGCTAATAGTTTTGCCGCTCCTCACACTCCCCCCAAAAACGTGAAAGCATTGAAAAGTTTTGTTTAAACATTTTCAACACAAACTTTCAATATTTCAGTTTGAATCAATATTTGAAGCATTTTGTATGGCCTGCATACCATTTTTTTTTTTCATCTTGGTGAAGCCCCCCTGAAAAAATTCAGTTTGTGTTTGAAACTGACAATTATTTTTTTTCGGATTTTTTTTTTTTTATTTAGACATCAAAATGAAAAATCAGATATTGACTTAGTTCTACTTGGGACTCAGTCACAAACTGGTCCTTGGTCCAGTCATTCTAGGGCAGAAGTAATCTGCATCAGAGCCTTACTTGGCACAGCTTTCTGACCCCTTCATGCCAGCTTGGCTATCCTGGCTGGTGTGTTGAGGGTTGAAGTCAATGTTCTGCCACTTCCCATCCCTGTGTGCCCTCCCACCCTCCATCCATTTCCAGGGGAGGGGAAGTAAAAGCTTTCTATGCATTGCTCTGTCCCATAAAACCCTTTACACACCTTAGAGCTGTTTCTCAAAGCAATATTGTGAGGAGGATAGGAGCGGTCTTGATGTATGAGTATTTACCTGAATCTTACTGAAGCAAACCTAAACCAAAAATTGTATAGTTCACAGAGTCAGGTTAGTTTTTTCTCATTATTCTTCCTTTTCACGTGTCTCTGCAATTCCTAGTTCTGAGTGGAAGCAGAAGTTCCAAAGTACAAGAAAGAATTTTTTTTGCTGCTTCAAGCCTGGAGATCAGAGTTCTCAACAGGTTCAGATTAACTTCATATGCATATCCAAAATTTGGAGTGCTCATCAGAACCCAAACTCAGGCAGTTGGCTCACAAGGCAGTTTTTACCCTTGCTAAGTATTTAGAAAATAGAGAGAACTGTGTATGCTCCTGTAATTGATTGTAATGACAGTGCAGGTTTTGAGAACAAAAATCAGTAATGTTCCAGCTAAGTCTGATGGTGGTATTCTAATGAGCTGGCTGCTTGCATTTTAACTCTTAATAATTATGCTTAGTCCATTGACAAGTTTTCTCTTCTTGATATACAAGTTGTGCTTCTGTTAATAACATTTCCACTTCTCTTTCACACACACGATTTTTTAAACTTGAGAAACTGTGACAGACTAGGATTGCCAAATCTGTAATATTTAAAAACTGGACACTCCACCATGAATGCCAGAACCTCCCTTTCCCTGCTCCTTCCCCCCCGAGGACCCGGTCCTGGTTTGCCCCTTCCCCGCTGAGGCCCTGCCTCCCATTTTCTCCTCTTTTCCCCCTCCCTTCCTGCTCACTGCTTTTGTCCTCCCCACCCCCACCCCCACCCCCCCACCCCGTCCCTGCGTGGGACAGGAGGAACTCGCCTGCAGAGCCGGGGCTGGAAGCTGCAGCCACCTGATGCAGGTAGGAGGTGGCCCTGGATGAGTAGGGGCTGGCGCCTTGTAATGACTCAGTGCTTCCCCACCCACAGTAACCAGACTTTGGGCATCCGGTCAGTAGATCTGACTGGACATCATCAGGTCCCCTTTTCGACTGGACTTTCCAGTTGAAAACCAGACACTTGGCAACCCTATGGCAAGTGAGGGTGGCCTCTCTTCAATTAGAGGAGCGCAATCAAGGGACTGTCACAGCTATTTATAAACTGTTGCTCCATAAGGAAAAATTACATCTTTGTGTCTCTTCCTCTTGACACAACAATAAACAACATGAAGAAAACACATGTATAGTTGGGTTCTAAATAACTGTGTTTATTAAATATACTATATACAAAAATGGGAGGCCTAGCTGCACACATAGCGCTGCTCTGACTGGTTTCTAGCATCTTGTAAATACAGAACACAGTGAGTACCATCAGAGTGCTCACAAACTATTTAAAGGGAGTTTACCCTGTTCCTATTTGCTACAATCTTACGTCTGGCCTACACTAGGGTGGGGGATCGATCTAAGTTACGCAATTTCAATTACGTGAATAACGTAGCTGAAGTCAACGTACTTACATTGACTTACCACGGTGTTTTCACAATGGTGAATCGACTGCTGCGCTGGAGTACAGGAGTCCACGGGAGAGCACTCGGGGATTGATTTATCATGTCTAGACTAGATGCGATAAATCGATCCCCACTGGATTGATCACTTCCTGCCAAAGAAATACCCTTAGAGAAAGTTTATCTGAGTTGAGGCTCTGTGTCTGGGGGGTGAATAGGACTGGAGTGGAGTTGTGTGAATGTATCTGGTGGTGTTTATATATGTGATTGTGAGGATTGGTGTGTACTTCTCAGTGTGAAAACTGTTACGGATGGTCTTTTAATCATGTTTAACAGGGTAAGCACTCAAATTTAAACTAGTTGCTGCTATTTACAACACTGAAGACTATGGACACAGAGGAAACTTCTGGTGGAAAAGGGGAGTATTTGGTCTCTTAGACACAATAAATGAAACTTTTTAAGAACAGTATTTTGACTGCCACTGGGGGACTAAAAAACATGGAATCCTCAGTCAAGAGGAAAATGGAGTGTTTCATTTTGAGCGTCACAAATGCTATTAAGAAAGACAGATGAAATCTAAAAGGTAAATGGATACAGTTGAGATTGGCTGATTTTTTCCAAGCTACTACACTAAGATATGGATGATGAAATATTACAAGTTGATTTCAGCAGGCAAGAGGCTGGGGGGCGAACGCCTCTATTAAAAATAAAAATATTACCCATGAGATATAGTCCCCCTAGTTGCCAAAATATAGCAGTTGTTGTTAGTATTGTAAATCAGTGGACCAGATTCATGGGATTGCCTGGGTACAAACAAAAGCAGAATTTGGCCATATAGCAGTTTTACAAAGGTCTCCTGGAGACTCATTTGATACCTTATCTCTTCTTCGCAGATGCAGGAACATGGGTCAGACAGTAATCTCAGTTACACTGACATACCTCTGGAGAATCTCACTGAAGTCAATAGAGTTACTCCCAATTTACTCCTCTGTAAGTGAGGTCAGAAGCTGGCCCCATGTATATAATAATGAAGGAAGACAAAGAAAGGCACTGTTATCTGGGCTGAAAGATAATAAAACTGCATTCAGGAGACATAATGTTATTAGTGCTGATGTCATTTTCAGCAAACAATTATGATGTAATTACAGGAATCTTCCTTCCCTGCCCCCCTCCCCTTTTGTTTAACTCTTGTTCTCAGTTTTGTTATGGCCACAAAGGGACATAATATATATCAGTGGTTTTCAAACCGTGGGTTGCGACCCAGAACTCGGTCTCGGAATGGAAGGGACCGGGTTGCAGCAGCTCTGGTTAGCACCGCCAACTGGACTGTTAAAAGTCCCGTCGGTGGTGCTGCCCAGCTAAGGTAGGCTAGTCCCTACCTGTTCCGTGACACCGCGCTGTGCCCCGGAAGCAGCCAGCAGCAGGTCCGGCTCCTAGGTGGGGAGGCCACAGGTCTCCACGCACTGCCCCCGCCCTGAGCACCGGCTCCGCACTCCCATTGGCTGGTTCCCGGGCAATGGGAGTTGGGGGAGCGGTGCCTGTGGGTGAGAGCCGCATGGAGCTTCTTGTGTGCCTCTGCCTAGAAGCCAGACCTGCTGCTGGCCGCTTCCGGGGTGTAGCACGATCCGCGGTGCCAGGACAGGTGGGAAGTCTACCACCGTGCCGCTGACGGGACCTGCCAGAAGTAAGCCTGCACCCCAACCCTGCACCCCAATTCCCTGACCCCCCCAAACACAGAGCGCCTTCCTGCACCCCAAACCCCTCATCCCCACCCCAGAGCCTGCACCTCCAGCCTAGAGCCCTTACCCCTTCCCGCATCCCAACCCCCTGCCACAGCCCTGAGCCCCACACAAACCCTGAACCCCTCATTCCCGGCCCCAGCCCACAGCCCTCATATCCGCGCCCCAACCCTCTGCCACAGCCCTGAGGCCCTCCCACACCCTAAACCCCTCATCCCCAGCTCCGTTGGGTCGTGGGCATCAACAATTTTCTTCAGCTGCCTCGCCAGAAAAAAAGTTTGAAAACCACTGATATATATGGACTAGCACCAAATTAGGTTTGCTGTATCATTTAGAAAAAGGTTTGTAGCCATGTTTTTGGCCTTTGGCAAAATTATAAGGGCTGTTCTTGAGAGTCTAAAAACAAAAAAAGCAAAAACCAAAAGAAAACACAGCTTTTTTGACTGGCATAATCAGTAACCCTTCGAGTCTGATCTGTGTTGTTGGAAGTAAGGAGACACAATATTGATACTAGAAAAGCCATAAAATGTCTGTGTGCATTTTTCTGCAAAGTAATAAAAATCTTTCACTTATTTTGATCTATATATTTATGTTCATATAAATACACAGTGGGTACGCTTAAAAAGTAATTCTGGTTTTGAAGCATTCCTGGTTCCCACAATCTTACCAGGCCTTAAAGGCAGCGATCCAGTGCAGCATTTACACACGTGTTTAACTTTAAGCATGCGAGTAACCCCTTTGGCTTCAAGAGCTGTGAATTAAAATTAAAGTATGTGCTTAAGTGCTATGTTGGATGGGGGCCAAAATAAGGAATCCTGGTAATACATCTGAAATGTGTTCACTGTATGTACGTATACTGGATGTGCATACCTGCGTACATGTAGATGGGTATTCTCTTAAATAAAATCGTGTTTATTATGTTGTTTTTGCCAGCCGGTGCCCAGACATAGTGCACAGTTTTCCTGTCTGCTGCGCACACATCCTGCATGTACTGCAGTGGAGACTAGAACCTGCCTAGTGCATGGAAGCCTCTCTGACAAGGGAACTGACAGCGAGCTTTGCCCTGGTTCAGCTGACAGAAGCTGTGCGAAGCTGGTCCCAGCTATAAATTGCATTTTGGACGTGTTCCTGTTTTTCAACGTGATTTTCGTAGAGAGACTGTTTTCTGGGTGGTCTGACGTGTTGGTCAGGCTCCGAAGGGCGGATTTTCCCCTTAAACCAAAACAGAAGTTTGAGAGAGAAGCAGCAGGAGTACAGTGGGGAAGTGATAGGTCAGAGCAGAGGGAAGCTATAGAATGGCATGCCCGGGGCTGCTGATACGCCTACCAGGAATGCAATATTCACAGCCCAGCTCTATGGGGTTGTCTTTTGTATGGGTTTCTGGAGAGAGTCCCATCCAGTTTAAGGGGTGTGCTATTTAACAGCATCTAGACACATCTACAGCTTTTACATTAGCCTGGGGCTACTGAAACTAGCATTCCCAGAAATGGATCACTGACATAGAAATGGGTATTTTAAGTTGTGTAAGGACCCTAAACACTGAGAATAATTGCAATCCTTAATTCTGTGAAGGACGACAGTCTGGCAATTGGATGGGAGCCGGAGACTGAAGAGGGAGCTGCTTATTTTACTGCCGAAACACCATCTGATTTTCTCTGTTTATCTCACTCGGGCAGATCAAAATAAATGGCTAGCAGGGGCTGAGTAGCATTGAGGGGTGGCTGGCTTGGGTCTTCTGGCCTGTGGGGCCATTTGTCATTCCCAGGTGACTTTTCTGGATGCCCACTTCTATTTCATTTCCCCTACTCCCCTTTCAGCTCCAGGCAGGTGTCGTGTGTCCCTGAGAATGGATCGGAATTGTCATGCGTTCCTTCATCACTTTGAGAGTAATGTGTGTTTTATTATCCTATTGATTTATATGGATTTAAGCCTGTGCAGGACATACAGGATCATTATACTTGTTGTTCTGGCTCTTCTCCCAACAGCAGACAAGCTTTTTGTGATGGCATGGCTGGGCTGGGGTTATATCACTTGCTGCTTTGTAATGGCTAGAAGCCCTTATTACCAACAAGGAAAGCATGTGCACGTGTCTATGGCGTTCCTCCCAGGTGAGCCATAGCTTCTGTTGGCTGACCTGTAGGGCAGCAGGGATGTCAGCAGCTAGATTGCCTTAACGGAGGACTACACAGACAGCAGGACATGGGAGAAGAACCACATTGGAGTGGAAAGGGCAGGGGTTGCTGTGGCTTCTCAAGGGACAGCTAGATACATTGGGAATAATGGTGGCACAATGATTGCTGGAAAGGTGACGACACTGGGTCTGATTCTGTTGTCAGTGAAGTCAGCGGGAGTTTTACCGTAGGTTTTGGTGGGAGCAGGATTAGGCCCTTACCTTCAGGGCTGGCTCCAGGCACCAGCGAAGGAAGCAGGTGCTTGGGGCGGCACGCCGGGTCTTCTGCGGCAATTTGGCGGCGGGTCCCTCCAAATTGCCGCCGAAGAACAAAGCGGCGCAGTAGAGCTGCTGCCGAAATGCCGCTGATCGCGGCTTTATCCCCCCCCCCCAGCGTAGCCGCTAGGGGTAGGGTTACCATATTTCAGCAAGCAAAAAAGAGGATGGGAGGAGCCCCGCCCCCGTCCTGCCCTAGCCCCGCCCCTGCCCCTCCCACTTTCCACCCCCCCTCAGAGCCCCCAACCCTCCCCCCGCTCCTTATCCCCTGACTGCCCCCCTCCTGGGACCCCTGCTCCTAACTGCCCTCCAGAACCCCACCCCCTACCTAAGCCTCCCTGCTCCTTGTCCCCTGACTGCCCCCTCCTGAGACCCCCCCCACCCTAACTGCCCTCCAGGACCCTACCCCCTACCTGTACCCTGACTGCCCAAAACCTTATCCACCCCACCCCAGAAAGCCCCCCCTGAACTCCCGACCCCCCCGTCTCTTGACTGCCCCCTCCAAAAGCTCCCTGCCCCTTCTCCGACCCCCTGGCCCCCTTGTTGTTGGCCTTCGCCTAATGTCTCTGTGAACTTGCTCAGGAACGGCCGGAGCCGCTCGTCCCGGCACGCTGGGCAGCAGGGGAGAAGGAGGGGGGGAGGAGCTCCAGACTGCCCAAGGCGATCTGCGAATGCAGGGAGGGAGGGAGGGAGGGAGTGATCTCTGCTGCAGGGGAAGCGGAGGAGGGCCTCTCTCTGGCTGTCGGAGCCCCATGTAAGTAGCACTATCCGGCCGGCTGCCCTGTTAGCCGCGCGCGCTCTGCATGGGCGGGGGAAGTCCGGACATTTACAAATTCCCCCCGGACGCTATTTTTAGCTCAAAAAGCCGGACATGTCCGGGAGAATCCGAACGAATGGTAACCCTAGCTTGGGGCAGCAAAAAAGCTGGAGCTGGCCCTGCTTACCCTGTAAATAACTTGTTGTTTATCCCGCAGGCCAGTGGCGCTTCATAAACAACAGTGATAAAGACATTCATTAGGGATCAGGGAATATTTGACAGAATCTGGGGGTCGGGGGGAGACCTCTAATGTAGTTGTTCAGCCACAATAAGTATCTGAAATACTGCGTTGGAACCTGATTATAAAATCCTTACTCACATTGGTGAGCAGTTCAATACCTAAATAGTCGCATAGAATTCAGTGGGACTACTCATAAGAGTGATCGCTCTGCAGTGCGTGTACAAGTTCACAACCTGACCGTCAGTATTTAACTGAGATGCAGTTGTATCAAATGTTATGTGTGTATCTTGTATACCTTATCTGCCAGGGTCCATGGTAAAATGTTTCTTTAATTAAAAATGTCCCCATGAATTGTTAGCCAGTATATGAAGATTTTGTGTGTGTATAAAACAACTAACATAACATAAACCAAAAGATAAAATGGTACTGCCTGAAAGAAAAAACACTGACTTGTTGTCCAAAACGTGCAGCCATTAGAGAATAATAATTTTTGTTTGCAGAGCAGCTGGGTCTACAGATGCAGAAGGAAAGACCTCAGTGATCTGTGCAATGGCTCAGTTTGTTTAATTTGCTAAAACTAAGAGCTGAAAAGCAGACAGGGTCTTTGCAAATATTCAGAATGATTCTCTCTTTGCCTGTGTCGGGGTCTCTCTCTCTCTGCCTGCTGCCTGCATGTGTACATGCTTCAAATGCAACTAATCTTAATTAAATACTCTTGAATGCCTTCCATTCCGCATCTCTTGTCTAAATGCTGGAGCAGTCCCCCGTCATTGAGTTACTATTTGGATCTGGAAAATAAAACCAGTAATTGAAAGTCAAACAGATACATTTTTATAGTGAATTTTTTAGCTTTCTGTCCTTTGTAACGAGCTCTTAGTAGCTTGAAAATGACATTACTTTCCTTACTGACCTTAGTGTTTTTCTATCCACTTAGCAAATATTGCAGTTTTCTATGTTTCTAATGGGCAGAAGCCAATGTGGCTTTTTAAAATTGGATTCTCTGTATCTGCACAAGAAAATCAATGGTGTTATCTGGCATGTGCACAGAGCTGTGAATAGTCCGGAGCCAGCAGGGGTTGCTTTCACAGAGGGGTGTGGGGAAAGTCAAACCAAAATGATTGCTTTTTATTTTTACGTTTAGTGACAAACTAGAGAGCATCTTGCTGCTTTTAAATTTAAGGTTCAGGAAGCATTCTTCATCTGGATATAAATATTTTTAAACTGGTTAAAATTTGGGCCTAGAAATGGGCTAAACCCAGAGCCATTTATCCTGCCTCCCTGAACTTTGGGGATTCAAATAAATTGGGATCTGAACCATCCTCTGGCTTTGTATAACTCTGAAATAATAGTGTTTGCCCCACCTTACCCCATTGTCATTGTGGGCCCCTTAAAAGACATAGAAATAGATATCAGATATAGGCACAGCAGCTGGTAAAAGGATTCCTACTCTGATAAAGCTGAGTGTTTGTATGCAAACAAGTGAGCTGTGAACTTATCTGCCTGTGTTTATCTTTTGTGGGGGAGTGAACTTACTACTGCAGAACCATCATGGGAACTTATACTGCAGGAATTATTCTGTGGCATGGGGGAAAAAAACACCCTTGTCGAGTGTTTAAGCACTAATCTATAGCTCTGGGGAGAACAGAATTTTATTGAATGGGGTGGGAGGAATTGACTCTTTCAGCATCTTTTCTTCAAGATATCAGGGTAGAGTCATTTAATTAAGTGAATGCTGGTGCTGGCCTGACAGCACTAGAGACTGGTCTCCTCTATTTATCCTCGAAGCAGGTCCACCACATGCAGTGCATGCTTTCCCTGCTGCACTGCCAACATGCCCTCACCTGTTCTGGGGGACCAACTCAAACGCTGCAAAGGACGTTCAGCATCCATTCCATGCTGTTCTTGGCCTGTCCACTAAGAGCTAAACTGAGACGTTCATCTCAGGCCATCAAACAACCCTCAGTTTACAACCACTTTCAGTTACTACCTGTCTGGATCAGATTCAAACCAGTGACATTCTTTCCATATGAAAGACTCCATAGCTAGAGCTGTGCAAAGAACTGATTTTTATCAGTCCACTGGCAATTTCGAAAACTGAGTCAGGTGGACCCAAAAATCACTGAATTTTTTTTTTAAGTTAATTGAAAAAACAAATTAATTTGGGATCGAACTAAATACTTTGTTCAAATTTCAAGCATTTTAAAACATTGTTTAATATTTTAAAATTAAAACCAGAGGAAATTTCAAAACAAAAAATCGTTTTGATCAAAACTTTGAAAAATTTCATTTAAAATATCAAACAAATTGTTAAGAATTTTTTGGATTTTGTTCTATTTTTCCCCCCAATGTAAACAATTAGGCAAAACGGTCAAGAATTTGCAAAATGTTTCTCTGCTGCCGAATCTGCATTTTCCTCTGAGAACAGTTTTGGACAAAATTATTTTGCTCAGCTCTATCCAATCTACTTGGCCATTCAGTCACCTTACACAAACATATGAGCCACTGCTGGTTTTAATCCTATGATTGTGGGAAGGACATGAAATCAACATTCTGAATGAGAATTACCAAAGTCCTATTACCAAAGTCAGCTCCTTCACTCCCCTCCCCATTTGTTAATGAAAAAGACATAAGGGTAAAGCCTGGGATACAATTGGATCACTTTTCAGCTTTCCAAAACAGTGAAGGAAAAAGGGAAAAATAAGGAGATTTAAAAATCAGCCACTTAGTTGTCTCGGGATATGCAACACTGTACTTTTTTTCAGCAAAAACTGGATTACAGCATTATAAAAATAGACTGGGAACCAGGTTTACAGTAAGAGAAACAGAATTCATACCAAGCAAAGGATGTGGGAAATCATCACTGTGATGACTGCAAAACCAACCAAACAAAACCCAAACAGATTAAGTAGGGGTTTTCCACCATGCAGCGTAATTACTGAAAATGACTAAAATCCATTTGTTCTGGGACCATGTAGTCCATCAACGGGTTAAAAGCTTGGGAAATAGCAGATGTAGAGCAAAGACCCTGCCACACTGATGAAGACTCAGTTATCCGGAGTGCAGCAATGCTTACTTATTACATTTGCAAGAAAATTAAAAGAAAGCAAATTAGCTGGGAGCTTTTCAGAACTCTTCCTCCTTTTGCTGATATTAATGAGATTTCCCCCCATACCAAAGCAGCCCTAATAACTTTCACCAAGTGGCTTCTGAAAGCCAATGCTCACAAAATGAAACAAACTTGGTGTGACAGCACCTAAGTGAATGCCAAGGGGGAGGGGTAGAAAAAACAAGGGGGAGGAGAGAGAGCGAAAGAATCATTAGAGTATTTTGCAGTAGGATCTTACTTACAAACTCACATGCTAGGCAAACAGACGCACACTCATGTGAAGAATCAAATTATCTGTGTGTGCATTACATGACACAGTCCTTTCATACACATAACACCACCCCCCCAACATTTGATACTCCGTGCAGGCTTTGATTAGGATGATTCAGGAGGTAAAAGGTTTGCACACAACTGAAAAGAACGGTTACAAACTATTCCCAGGCTTGGATTCAGCCATGGAAGACTTCCAGGAAGATGAATTTCCTAAACTGGGGTGGAGGTCAGATGGGAAAGGAAGAAGGAAGGGCCTGCATGAACTCGGCTTCCTTAACAAGAATTCCTACATTAAACAAGAATCTGATGCTTTCCAGGAAACCGAGCCTTTCAACATCCACTGAAGCGGAAGCAATCCTTCAGAGAAAGGTGGTGGTGGGGGGGGGGCATAGGAGTGAAATGATCCATGCATTGGAAGGCCTCATGGTGGGGAAAGGCAGAGTAGCCAGGTCACTATGAGCAAAAGCATGGGGATATATGGACTTCTCTGGGCTGCCACAGATGGGAATGGCCGAAGCTCCTGTGCTGAAGGTGTCTCTTTAGAAGTGATGCACTTGAAAGTCTATATGGGTTTGGATTCCAGAGTGCTGTTGCAAAGATGGTTGAGCAAAAGCTATTGGAATTCCAAGACATTATCGCTTGCTTCATTTTTAGTGTAATAATTCCTCTGAATAGATGAACATATCTGGCCTGTCTGAGAATGGGGAAAAAAAGAAACCTTTGCTTCCCTTAACAGGAGTGTGCTAAAATGTGTGCAGTGGGCATTTATACAGCATCTCTAGCTATATGTACACAAATACAACATGCTATGTGGTAATATTATATTTGAATTTCTGAGGCCGGTGTCCATGAAGTTCTATAAAATATAACTGAAAGCAAAATCACCATGACCTAATAAACAATAGATATGTACTTTGTGTCTCTACTATTAAACAGAATTTCTGTGTATTTTGCACTTCCTGATAATTATTGCAAGTTAAATTTCATGTTAATACTCTTACACTGAGAGTGCTCAGTTAAATTTCACTGAATTCAGAAAATTGTTCTAAAATTATTTTTAGAACTAATGGCACAATGCACAAATATAGCAAAGCTATATAGCAATTATAACTGATTTCCTGGTAAACAATACCTATAGGTGCAGTGACAATGGGGCTGTTTCCCTGAGCTGTTTTTTCTTGGCAAAGAAACCTCCCTGGTGGTGGTCTAATGGTGACATCACAACTTCCAAATTATTAAAAGTTGAGTAGGATTCAGAACATTCTATTCCAACAAATTCTGAACACTCTAAATATTTCATGCCTGTCATCTAAAGCAGTTTCAGCTCTTCAAAACAGCAGGAGAAAAAATTATGCATTGTATATGTATAATACATGATGGCTGATCTCTTCTGACATTTATCTTCATTCTAGAGGAGAGACAGGATAACTCACTCGTGGCTATGAAGATAAATGTCATACCAAGATCCCATTATATATTCTATTTATTAACCCCTTGGATTATTTTTCAAACCAATTACATTGGTTTAACAAGTGTCATGTGACCAAAATTAGATTTGCACTATTGTCCTCCCAGCTGGAGGCATAAGATTCTCGCTAGGGATCAGGACAGAAATGTGCAGCCGCCATAGCATTGATGTCAAACACTGAGGCTGCTGAAGGATGGGTGAGAATACCAAGTTACCCATTCAGGAAACCAGAACCCCACTTACTGAGGTCAGATACAGTGTTGCCAGTTCTCGTGATTTTTATCATGAATCTCATATTTAGTGGAATTTTTTTCCTTAAAATCTCAGCTCCTGGAGTCCTGGGATTATGGGGGAATCTCATATTCCACTTTTTAAAAAGAAAAAATACATTTCTAGCCCTGTGATTTTTGGAGAAAAGCTTGAAAACATGACTTCTAAGGGCTAAAAAAAACACGTATAATGATTTTTCAGATGTCAGGAGTTTTCGGGGCTTGACTAATGGTTATTGAATAGTTAGGGTTTTGCAATATTGGAAGAGGATATACCTAGCCAGGTGACTTGTCCCCAGATTGTCCTTGTCCTCATCCTCCTCACAAAGCCTGCTTGCTTATTGTGATTCTGCCATTCTTGTTCACTGTTCTGAGTGCAGAATCCTGCACTCACTGCCAGTGATTGGAAGAGACTGGCATTCCCTCCCCCTCCCCCAGTCTTGATTGATTTGAGAAGAGAGAGCTTGCTTTAGCTTTCCCTTCTACTTTCTAACTTCCCCTACAGATAGTCTCTCAGATGTAGGACACCATGGGAAGAAAGGATTAATTAATACCATAATATAAAAATAATCCATTCAAGCCTCAAAACACAGATCAACATTTTGTCCCCCTGAAGTCTGTAGATGTTTTGATCCAGGGGTTTCCCTTAGCCCATTATAAGGACAAAAGCCATTTGCAAAATCTAGATGTGGATCAGGGAACCCCTGCAAAGTTTGTTAGTTAGGGGCCAGCCTAGTCCAGGGTTTTGGTTTGGACCTTTCTCTATTAACAATGTAATTTATTAAGTGCCTCCTTGCTTAGGGATGTGGATGTACAACATACCATGGATAAAGTACAATACAACATATGCGTCTGACAAAGTGGGTATTCACCCACGAAAGCTTATGCTCCAATACATCTGTTAGTCTTAAAGGTGCCACAGGACTCTCTGTTGCTTTTTACAGATCCAGACTAACACGGCTACCCCTCTGATACAATACAACATAGTAAACCAGCCACATTTTTAAAAAACCAAACAAAGTCAGTCAGGAATTGGGGAAATGGATGGCTAAATATAAGATACCAGCTCAGATCATCCTGTCCCATGGGAAAACCTGTGGGAGGGGATCCTGGGGGAGGAAATATCCGTGAGGCTGTCTGACATTGTTAAAGTCAGACCTGATTCTCCTCTCAGTTAAACCAGTGCAGCTCCATTGACTTCCATGGAGTTGGTTCTGATTTACACTGGTGTAAGTGCAAAGAGGTGTAACTCATAGAGTTCTTGGTCCTCCAGTTCCCAGATAGGATCAGGTTGTGTTGAACCCCCCCATATTATTATTAATATATAAAGAGACTTCCAGATTGGAGCTCCTTTGCAGTTATCTAAAAAAGCACATGGATGTGTTTATGCTCACAAAACAACCCCCTCATGGAGATCCCCTTCATGCATTATTGCCTTGTATGTAGTAGGAGGGTAGGGCAGTGTTTGTCCCCCATGAAGAAGCCCCGGGGTCCCATGCCAAACCTGGGAATCTCAAGTATCTACAGGAGACCAGAGTTATACTCTGAAGTCCCAGTGCCTCTGCACTGCCCTCTGGCAGGGTCTAACTCCCTGGCAGTGCAGCTAGGGTTGCCAACTTTCCACTCACACAAAACCAAACATTCTTGCCCCGCCTCCTGCCCCTTCTCCGAGGCCTTGCCCCTGCTCACTCCATCCCCCCTGCCTTTGTTGCTCAGTCTCCGCACCCTCACTCACTCGCTCATTTTCACCAGGCTGGCTCAGAGGGGTGGGGTGCGGGCTCTGTGGTGGGGCTGGGGATGAGGGATTTGGGGTGTGAGAGGGGGCTCCAGGCTGGAGGGTGGAGCTGAGGGGGTTGGAGTATGGGAGGGGGCTGAGGCAGAGGGTTGAGGTGTGGGAGGGGGAATGGGTTCTGGGCTGAGGGTGTGGGCTCTGGGCCTGGGCCAGGGATGAGGGGTTTGGAGTGAAGGAGGGGTCTCAAGGCTGGGGGTGGAGCCGAGGGGTTCGGAATATGGGAGGGGCTCTGGACTGGGGCAGGGGGTTGGGGTGAGGGCTCTGAATGGGGGTGCAGGCTCTGGGGTGGGGCTGGGGTTGAGGGGTTTGGGGTGCAGGAGGGTGCTCCAGGCTGAGATCAAGGAGTTCAGAGGGCGGGAGGGGGATCAGACCTGGGCAAGGGATTGGGGCACGGGAGGGGGTCGGGGTGCAGGCTCCGGGCAGCGCTTACCTCAAGCAGCTCCCGGAAGCAGCGGCATGTTCCCCCTGTGGCTCCTATGTGGAAGCGTGGATGAATGGCTCTGCGTGCTGCCCCGTCCGCAGGCGCTAGCCCCGCAGCTCCTATTGGTTGTGGTTCCTGGCCAATGGGAGCTGCAGAGCCAGCACTTGTGGCAGGGACAGTGTGCGGAGCTTCCTCGCTGCCCCTATGCGTAGGAGCTGGAGGGGGGACATGCTGCTGCTTCTGGGAGCCACGCGGCACCATGGCAGGGAAGGAGCCTGTTTTAGCCCCGCTGCGCCGCAAACTGGACTTTTAATGGCCTGGTCAGTGGTGCTGACCGGAGCCGCGAGGGTCCCTTTTCGACTAGGCATTCTGGTAGAAAACTGGACACCTGGCAACTCTAAGGGCAGCTCCACTGGAGCTGTGCCACCATGGCCTTCCCCAGCCATGCTGGCCCCTACTCTTCCTGGTGGGGCTGTATGGAAAGTCTGGGCTGTGTTATCTTTTTTTTTTTTTGGTCTGATTTCCACAGGCCGACCCCCTCCTCCCCAGGCTAACCCAATCTCTACCTCTTTCCTCAGCACAGGCGCTGCGTGATACAGAGAGGCCTCCATGAGGGATGCCATGGATGTGGCTTTAGCCCTTAGAACTTCCCCCTCAGAAGCAGGGAAATCTGCACATGGATGGTCCTCTCCATGCGCAGATCCAAGCAGCACTTTCTGGCCCCTTAAGGTTAGGAACAAACTTTCCAGGAAGTAAGCCAATGAAGAAACAAAGGGAGAACATAAGAGTCATGGAGGCGTTACTGGCAAAGTGGCCAAGGGTCAATGCAAAAAGGAGGTGAGGATCAGGAAGGAAGGGAATATATGGCCATTAGATTTGAAAACAAGGAGGATAGAAAGGAAGTCCAACAAAAGGCACTACATGCTTTGTTGTTTTGTTAGAAACATTTTTATAGGGAAAGAATGTGTAAGAGATCAAAGCCAGAAAATCCAGAACTTGTCAATAACCACTGAGAGGGGCAGAGATGGAGGAGCACCATAGTCGACGAGCCCGTCTAAAAGGAAGGATTTTGACAAAGTCCAGTTTTATTTCGTCGCCAACCTGGCCAGTGTCAGGCAATACATTGTTTAAAACTGAGAGGAGAAACACATAATGCAATGTAACTAACATCTTTGTGATCTGTCTTCTGTCTGTAGACAGCTGCCACTAGCTCATGAAAGCATCTGAAGGGGACAGGTTGAAAATATCAAACTAATCAATAATCAAATTATAATTTTAAACTAATCAATAGTCAAATTTGTATGAAGGTTTTTCTAGTGCTTATAGGAGATCTGGAATTGGGATCTATTCTCTACCTTCCCTATGAAATGATTAAATCTGGCAGCCATCTACTGGCTTATTAAGGCTTTCTAAAACTGCATGTTCTGGGCTGAAGCTTCTCAGACATCTCTACATACATTTTTAAAAGGGTACTGGTGGTGGTTTAAACCCAGAATGCATGTCACCTTATAACTGTTATTGGCTAGTTTACATCCTTCAGATTCTAAATATATATTAATGGTTTTTTTTAAAAATCCACTCCTTTACATCGTTAGAGGATTTGGTTTTTAAAAATGTAATTCTTCATTTAGGACTGAAAAAAAATAATGTTTTATCCTCTTGGTTTCCTGTGTGATGGCAGTTAAATAATAAATAGTGTTTTCACAGAGCTGTTAAAGAAAGAAATGAAAAAGCCATGTTAATTTCAAACTTCAGTAGAAGAGGGAGGAATTCATGTTTGCCAAATGAAGAAGGGCTGAGCTGGTAGGAAGAGAAATTTTATTTTCAGGATTTTGAGAGGGTGTTACAGACAATGAAGGGTGAGGAGGGGTGTTTAAATCACAGCAGATTTGTACCCAACAGCAGGTAAAATTTTGCACTGATTTATGTTCATGCAATCCCACTGAAGTCAATGGAATTTTGTGAGGCATAAATCAGCGCAGAATTTGAACCAGTGATCTTATGGATGTAGGGACATTTCTGCTCTCAATTACACCATTGCAAATCTGAAGTCACTCCAATGTAATCAACTGAGTTATGATGTAACTGACAGAAGAATTTGTCCCACACTATTTATCGTTGTGACTTTTCAGTTCACATTCCTGATTCAGTCAGGAGGAATTCTCAGTACTCCGTTAGTTCATCGACTGTCTGACCAGATGTCCACATCAACTGAGAGAGAAACGCAGACTGGCCTATGTGATCCATGTGCTTTGAGAGAGATTTCAACACAAGCCGATTGATGATGCAGGGCATAGTAAACTGGCCCCACTGAATATGTCTCTCATAGCCTGTTCTTTCATTTTAGTCTTTAATATATATTATACTTGACATGAGTTGAAGTCCTGAGGGCCCAATCCTGGACAGACAGAGGCAGAACTCAAATTGGAGTTAACTGAAGTTCTACTGGTGCTAGAAGTGCAGGATCAGGCACCTGGAGACGTTTGGCAGTAGGCTAAGTAGTCTGAGGTGATCCCTGAGGAGTCATGATCATGTCTGGAGGTTTTGCTACCACCTTCCTTTTCTTTATGGCGAGATGGTATGAGGTCCCAAAACTTTTCTGTTAAAATATGTTGTTAGAGTATGGAAAATATTGAAACCCAAAGATCTAGAGCTGTAAGAACCCTTCTCACCACGGGTATAACTGGTAGCATGTGGGTATTTCCTTCCCCATGCTTATTTAGCCCTGGGTCTCTCACTCTAAATTAGCCTACCAATGGCAATTCTTCATCTTTCCAAGCCCTGGAAGCACCGAGGAAGGACATTTGTACTTGGCACTGTGGATACATGCTGCATGCCGTACCTCTGCTGTGCTGAAGATAATGGACTCCGCCTTTAAAAGACTTGGAGGCCTGACATGCAAGTGGCTGTGGGAACGTACGGAGGCCTGACGCTCAAATGGTTAAACTTTCCTACGTGCTTTTTCCAGTGGAAGTGAAAGGCCTGAAACTCCCAAGCCTCCTGCCTCTCTGGGATTCAGAGATGAAAAGACAGAGAGAGCCTTCTGAAGCTATTGAGTAATGAGCCTCAGTTATGCTTAAATTAGCAGAATACCAGGCTGGGCAGCTAAAATATCAGAGAGAAAATTAAACACCTTTATTGACTCCTGGTGTGGCATTAGGAGGATACAGGGAGTCTGAACTGAAATACCTCTTTCTGGGTAGAACAGCTCACAGAAACACCGCGGACAGGTCTGTTGGCACAGCTGCTTTGGGAAACTCTTCAGACCAGGCCTCCTGCAGGCTTTATGGGAGATCTGCAACTCCCCAGACCCTGGGCAAGAGCTGCTTACAGGTCAGTATATTAGGCTGAGCTCTGCTGCAATCTCTATCCTCGGAGGAGAGGTAGCCAGGTCTGTCTCGGTGGTGGTGTGAGGCAGAAGCGTAATACTGATGCTTGCAGAAGATTCAGGGATTGCGACAGCGCTACAAGTTGGCTTGGAGGATGTCATCCTGGAAGGTGTCCTGCCTTGGTTTGCAATAGCTCCCTCGTTAGCTGGATGGGCTTTCTACCCCTCAGTGGACAGGCCGTTCAGTGCTCAACCCCGACTCTCCATACGACACTGCCATTGAGCGCAAGGGAAATGTAAGCCCAGCGTCAGTATCATCGGGCTTAGTGGATCTATACAGAATGAGGAAGACAAAGGTGAGCTCTATTTCTAGGGCAAGGTTTGGAAATCACCTTTTTGCCCACCGTTGACATTCAGTGATGGCCAGCAATACAGGGAGGCTTCGCTTTGGTGCTAGGTTTGAGCTCTTAAAGAGAGGAGAGCAATTTATCACGCTCTAGCTCTGGGCTTTGTGGTGCTCACTGAACAGAGAACACCAAACTTGTTTCACATGGTGTTGAGGGATGTAGGGAGAGTATGGAGAAACAAGTGAATATTGCATGAAATAATCCAAGTATATATTGGACTATGGAAGGATGTACTGAAATATGCCCCTGACTTTTATCCATTAGAGAAAAGAGGGGAATAAAGCCGACACTGCAATTATAAAAGGTAATGGAGTCTGATTTACATTTCAGAATTTATTATCTCATTTTTAATTGGGAAATAATTTGAATTGCAAGTGAAATAATTAGATTAAGGAAAGCCACTCAGCAATTTACTGCTCATATTCCCCAGAACTGGACTCCAGATTCATTGAGTAATTGTTAATAGTTTGTGAGCTGTGCCTAAGTCTCCCCTATTCCCTTTGCCCTCTTTTCCTAATGAATTGCTTTCTAGAGGTAAAGGCACGTCTTCATTAACAACTGTATTTTGAATCAGGACTTCCAGGGGAAGCGGGGGTCACAAACGACTGTTTGGCAGTTCATTTTTTTTTTTGGAGCTATGAAATTCATGAGAACTTGTCAGGGAGAGGGGTTGGGGTAGGTGTAGTGGATTTCTCCGAGCCATTAAATCTGTTCCAGAGCTATACTGTAGAGGGGAAAGAATGTTCATGTCGGCTTTGGCATTTAGTCTTGGCAAGCAGTCAGAGGGATTCCAGGGTTGTTGAAAGGAGGGAAAATCTGACCTAGGGTTTTAATAAAAAGAAAAGGAAATAAAGGACCAGATTCACCAAATGGAGGAGGAGATGCCCAGTAGCCCACTGGTTAGGACATTACTTGGGATGTCTGAGCCCCACTCTGGAACAAGGACTCGAGTCCAAGTCTCCCCCCCCCGTCTGAATAAGCACCCTAACCCCCCAGGCTATAGGCTGTTTTGGATCTTGCCATGGTGGGCCATTGGCTGTGCGAGAGAGAATGTGTGTGTGAGTGACTCTTCAGCCAGGTGTTAAGGCACGCACCTGGGAGGGAGGGTAGCTGGGTTTTAGTCCCTGCTCCACTTAATATTTAATTAAGTGGAACAGTTTCAACAGGAGAGATTGAGAGCAACCCATCCCAGAACAGCCTATGGTCTGGGGGTTAGGGTGCTTATTGAGGAGGGGAGTGACCTGGACTCAAGTCCTTGCTCTAGAACAGGGATTCAAACCTGGGCCTCTCACAGCCCAGTATGTCCTAACCACAGGGCTATTGGTGGGGTGGGATGTGGCACCAGCACCACCCTCCCCCTTGGTTTTGTGAATGGTGCTTAAGTCTCCATGTGAATCTAGCCCAAAAAATTGAAATGGCTCATTGCTGATTTATTTCACCCACCTCTGTTTATAGGGTCAGATCCTAGCTACCAATCCTTCATTTTACCTCCCACTCTCTCTCTCTCTCTCTCTCTCATTATATGTATGTAATATGGAAGAGATTCTTTCTGATTTGGGGAGTTACCTAGCAGGGCTCAGGGTTATTAATGTTATAAATCACTGTTTACTGGTTCATAAAAACAATCTATCGTAAATTATAGATCTCAAAAAGACAGTATCTTACAGCGCTCATCCAGAAAGCAATCCATTTACTGTTTACTGACTTCTTTCTCATTGAGCTAGTAGGCTGCTGATTATTTTTCGATTACTTCTCCATTGTACGCCATCAGCATGTGGCCATACTGGGTCCCATGACCTCTTTGCCCCAACTCAGACAGGAATCCAGTATTGCTCAGAAGAGTAACTGAAAATTGAACCCATTGTTCTTTGGCTTGAAGAGTAACCAGGTGGCATTTTGAAAAATAATCTATTACTGTAATCCATCATATTAGCCACACTAGCAGCAGAGAGTGGCCCCTCACCTTTTTAAGTTTGCTGATCTTCGATAACAAATATGGTTGTTTTTCCAATATAAAGGCCCCTTTTTCATATCGCCTCTTTTCCAGCGTCCTCGGGTTTCCTTAATGACTGATGCAAAAGCAGATATTGTTAGATATGAAGCTATACATGATTCTGACAGCTTTGCATAAAAGCATGTGATAAATTCTGAGGCAGGTGTTTTGCGCCAGGGTAGTCATCACAGCCAAAATTTTGGTGCCAAACTAAAGGGGAAAAGCGTATTCCAGAAACTCATAAGAGAATTACCACTTGAGGCACTGGTTCCCAGCCTTAACCTGGTGGGGCTCCCCCTTGTGGGTGTTAGTGAACACAAACCCATCCTATGTACCCTAGTCCAGTGGTTCTCAACCAGGGGTCCGGGGCCACGAGCAGATTTCAGGGGGTCCTTCAAGCATGACCAGCGTTAGACTCTCTAGGGCCCAGGGTAGAAAGCTGAAGCCCCACCATGCAAGACTGCAGCCCGGGGCCCTGAGCCCCATCACCCGGGGCCGAAGCCTGAGCAACTTCGCTTCGTGGGATCCCTTGTGGTGTAAGGCCCCAGGCAATTGCCCTGCTTGCTACCACCTAATGTTGGCCCTGGCTTTTATATGCAGAAAAACAGTTGTTGTGGCACAGGTGGGCCGTGGAGTTTTTATACCATGTTGGCGGGGCCTCAGAAAGAAAAAGGTTGAGAACCTCTGCCCTAGTCCATGCCCTGGCACATTTGCCAGCATCATTTTCTGTCGATTTGCTTCTCTCCTGTCATTTTATGCCTCTGTTCTCTCTGTATATTCCTTCTCATTTTTCTCTTTTCTCTGCATTTTTCCCCCTTTGCACTTTTGAGTCCTGATTCTGCAGCTGAATCCATATGAGCTCGCCCTTGGCTTTGTCAGTGGGTGCAAAGGTCTGCCCACCTTCAGGATTGGGGCCTTGGTTTGTGCTTCCTGACTTAGCATAAGACAACATGCCACTTGGTGCGGGCTAGATTGAGCTCAGAGATGTGGGAGCAGAAGGCAGAAGCATGAGCAGCCAGTTGCTGCCTGAGCTTGTGGCTTCATATGTGGGAACTGCTCCTGTGGCTGGCTGTGCTAGGGACCATCACAGGAGTAGGGTGGGAAGGCTTCTAACGAGCCACCTGCTGCTCTACACACAGCTGCAGGTTCACATTTGCATTGCTGTGGGCAGATGCAGGGTCCTACAACTTCCTCCACACCCTCTGGTTTCCCTTGTCCTATCCCCACCCCCAACAATAAGATACGCTGACTAGGGGGAATCATTAGCGCCGGTGGGTTAGTGCATTAGCCCTTCAAATCTGGTGACCTTTGTTCAACTCCTATTTAACCTTACATGTGAAGGCAAGTTTCGTGGTTAAATGTTTATTCCTATGTGTGATCTTCACTAAACTAATGACAAGACTTTGATCAGGCAAATCCAGGGCTGGCACAGCAGGGAGTATTGTAGGTTAGAACTGAGGTGCATTGACAGTGCTGGATAGGGGCCCAGACCTGGAGTAAGAAGGGATGTGACAAGTGACTAGGACTGGGGACCATTGGCAAAGCTGGGGTGAGGGCTGAGAATAGTTTGTACAGCACTTGCCCAAGCAAATGTCTCACAGTAGGCAGTGATATTAGTCCCTAAATTCACAAACGTCAGATTCCTTCATTTTAAAGAAAAATGATTTGTTTTGTAAGTCTATTTATTTTTTCAAATCATGTCATCCCACTTAAAATTGAGACCAAGTGGATGGGGCCCTAGTAAAGGAACCCCATCTATGTGGACATTCAAGTTCCAAATGATGTTATCTTTTATTTTTAGATGGAAACATTTGAAAGGCACATAGGGATGAGCTAACCATGTAAGTAATAAGGCTGGGAGTGTAAGCAGAGGGGGCCATCCGCACTCATTATTTAAGAGCCAGCTTCCTTATTTTTGCTGCTTGGATGCTTAGCTTAGCATTGATGACATTTAAAGGGACTCTGCCTTGTAGACTAGAAATAACTGGCCAGGTTCCCTTCAGAAGGGAGCTCAGAGATTGGACATGGCTCTCAGGGAAATGAAAATATAATATTTTGCATTTACCTAGCACTTTTCAATGCTAAAGATCCCAAAGGATTTACAAACCATACCGTCTATACAGGAATCCCTTCACCTGCCACTAAAATGCAGCCACCTCTGGGGTCAAATATGGGAGCTGCTTAACAGCACACGGTAATTTACCCTGATATTTTAGGGCAGGAAATGAAGAATACTGTATCTATCTGAAACTACAAGAGGAATGTAAGGCCCAAATGAGCTCAGTTTTGCAAGGCACTATAAAACTGCACACACACAGTCCCTGCCCTGAAGAGCTGACAACCTAATGACTGTCTTCGATATACGTATTAACCATGTCTGACCCTGCTTAGCTCTTAGATGTGATGTGATCGCAGTCTAAGGTGGACCAAAATATATTGGCTATCCCTGCTTTTCTTCTTTATGCCTAGGGTTATATTTTTTGGTGCAACTGTTAGGACTTATACCAATATTCTAAAATGAGTAACCATATTACTGTATCGCAGTTCCCTTGTCCTTCCTAGCCACATTCTCTTCCTTACTGTGTATCACCCTCCCCTGCTGCCTATTGCGTACACTTTGGCTCTGGCCCTGCAAGCAGCTCTGTGTGGGCAGACCCTTACACTTGCATGGAGCCCCACTGGAATGAGGGGGGAAGCACACAGGCTCAGGGGTCTGCCCGCACACTGCAACTTGAAGACTCAGGACCTCAGGTCGTGAACCATTGGAGACAGGAGTGCCTGGCATGCTTCTAAGCATTATATAATGATAATAATTAATAATCCTGTCTGGTCTCCATTTCTGAGCATTGGTGCTATTTTATTGAAGCCCTTCTCCTGCCATCTAAAATTACCCAGAAAAATTAAAAGGCTCAGCAGCCACCTTGTCGGTGCGGGACCATTGGTTCTTCAGCAAATGACAGTGAATTAACTGAACCATACGTATCTCCAGGCTGCAGATGAAACGGTCTCACCTTATATGTTCTTTGTTTCCTGGCTACTCTGGCCTTTAGAGCAAACTTGTGCTGAGCTCAGGAGAATTGATTGCTGCGGCTGCCACCCTTGCGTGCAGTGCTGCTTTGTTGCCATGTCAACTGTGCATGTCATTTGTTTACATTTGATTTGGCAGAACATTCCATGATAAGAACCAAGGCCTCCAGTGACTTTGAACTGGGGGGGGTGTGGTTGGCAGGGGATCTGAAGGATGGGGAAGGAGGAAGAGGGTACGTGTCTTCTGCTCCTAAGTTTCGTTCTGTGGCTATTTGGCTCTTGACTCACTAGCTCATTTCCTGGGAGGTGGGAGTGTGGGAAACAAACACTAATGCAACATGGTTAACCCAAGAGGTAAAGCTTTTCATGGTTGACCTCAGAGGCTATAAGGCTGTTTCCACAGCCTGTTTTACCTTCAATTTCCATACCTATTTATTCCAACTTTTTCCCAAAGTCCTCATTGTTTTCAGCATCAAACCTGATTAGTTTGGAATTTTTTAAGTGTACTATTGTAACTGGAGCAGCTAAAGATAGTGGACCAAATTCTGAGGTCATGGCTCCAACCGGCCGCAGTGAGAACTTGACCTGAGTAAGAAGAATATTGGGATTTGACCCAATAACAGAGAGATTGGGGAAATAATTTTTAAAAAAAACATGGGAATGGGAAAACATAATTTTTAAAGAAAACAAAAAAACCCTAACAGATGTGATGGTCTCATTATGGGAAGTTGGGGCAAAAATTTCAAAACTGCTGCTGAACTGTTTCTTGCAAGCCTTGTTTCTAAACAGGGAGCCAGCTGAGAAAAGATTGGTAAGAGGTAAGAAAATACTCCAACATCCTCTTAGCTGTTTGACAGAGACTTTTTTTTCTATATTCATTGTCCCACTGGGGGTAATAATATCTCCATTTGCTTTTCCATGCTGTTCCCTACCATCCTAACCCTGTACTGTACTTCTAGGGTCAACGGGCAATATATGCAAAACTCAAATGCAGGGGGAATGAGAGAAATGGTGATTTCCCCTCCATTCCTTGAAATCAAAGAGATGAATGTAACATATGTTGATAAGGGGAGGAGAGCTCCCATAGTAAATGTTCCCTATTCACACCCTGAGTATGGCGTATATGTACATGTTCCTATAAAAGGGGCATCCCTTTGTCAGCCCTTCATCTGAGTGCTGAGTGAGGCCTAGCAAAGACGGAGTTTTTTTTAGTATTAGTGAAAATACCCTTCTTGTGTGATTAATGGCCAAAACGGTGAGTATCAATTAGGAACTAAGGCTAAGGGAAGGGGAGGGAGGGTGAGAGTTTTTGGGTGGCAACATATGCCAGTTGGATCTCGGTCTCTCTATTCATTGCATAGTGTGGCTTTAAATATTTGCATTTGACAGCTTGACCCTGTGTTCACTGGGTCAGATTCAGCTCTGTGACACCTGTGTGAGTCTCGGGGTTTAAGGCCAGATAGGGCCACCAAGGCATCTGGTCTGACCTCTGGTATTTATCACAGGCCACTAACCCCACCCCTCTTAGGAGATGTACACAGTGGTACTCAATTCCAAGATTGTGCTTTCCTTAGATGTAGGTTCTCCCACTTACCTCAACAGCAGTTTGGCACATGCTGGAGAGCCGGGTACAGAAGATGGGTATTACTGTGAGGTTCTGATGAGAGAATTTTGCCCTTTCTTCATATGTGGGTGAAGTTTCCTTTGTACTTTTCAATTTTTCATGACCTGTACAGACCACATCTCTAGTTGGAGTATATCAGTCTCCTGACCCATTCCGTTTTTAACTTCTCTAAGGCTGTCAGAAATGGTGCCAATTTCTACCAAATGTATTTGCTGCTGTAATGCACCTGTCTCCCGGAGGCTGAATTGCAGCCATCAATGCATTTCACATAGGTTACCCAACAGCCATTAGAGAGAAACAACTTTCACATGCTACAGACCTGGGTAGGATTTAAACTGGCAATCTAAAAGTGAAAGGTTCCATAGTCCATTAATAATCCATGTGGTATTATCTAGTTCCTCCTTGTCAAAATTCCACTTAATGGAAAAGTTAGGTGCTTTCCTAAGGTTGTAAGATTTTTTTTTCCCCCAGACATTGGGTTTGCCAGATCTGCTATGGGAACTAGGCGTCCTCCATGGTTTTTGGAAAGTTCTTTCATTCTTCTGCATTGGAAATCGGTTCTTCTTTTCTATGTGGAAGCCCTTTGCATCTTGCAGGGCTCAGGTCGAGTAGAGAGAGAAGGGAAAGAGGGGGGAAAAAGAGGAGGTGACACTTAAAAACAAAATAGCAAAATAGCTCTGCTTGAGCGTCAGAAGAGGATGTGTGAGGGCGGGTAACACCCACAGTGCCACATAGAAATGACTGTAGGTATATGTTTCCCAAATAAACAAGACATTGCCAGTGAACAGACATGGACCTATAGAGCTGGCTTCAATAATAATAATAATTAATAATAATTAATAGCCTATCAGATAATGGTGCAGTATGTGATTCATAGAAAAGCAGTGCATCTTGGGCCTGATCCAAAGCTCATTGACGTCAATGGCAGTTGCTCCATTGATTGAGCAGCCTTTGGTTCAGATTCCTTATAAAGACATCAACTGTGCAAGGACTTCAGTTGTTCTCTTGTTTCTCAGGCCCTTTTTTTTTAAAGAGCTATTTGAATAAAGCTTCAAACACAATGGGTGGAGGAAGCACATGGAGGTCGCCTATTCGGCCCAGCAGTCCTCTAGGAGGACAGAGAGAAGTTCTTTATATTCATTTTTCCATGGCTGCTTTGTCCCGAAGAACCCTTATTTGCTTCCACTTCTGTGCTTGAGTCTCTGCGTAACATCCCCCACCATCCTTCCATCTGACAGGTGGTGCCCCTTTGACGTCTTGCCAACCCTGCTGCTTAATCCTCTAGAAGTGTCACTGCCCTCTCCTAAGGGCTTGAATTCTTTCCTAAAATCCAGCTCTCTGGAGGTGTGCAGTACCTAATGCAGTAGCACGGACACTTTGCTTTTGTATTTTATTGTAGGGTTCCCAACTTTCTAATTCTTGAAAACCGGCCCCCCTGCTCTGCCTTTCCCCCCGCGGCCCTGCCCCCCATTCACTCCTCTCCCATTCCGCCCCCCGTTGCTTCCTGCTCTCCCCCATCCCTTTCCTTTTCGCTCAATCCTCACCACCTCCCTCTGCTCCAGGGCTGGGATGGGAGCTGCAGCCTGATGCAGTGCCTGCGGCCTGCCTGCCCACGTGATGCAGAGAGGAAGCAGCCCTGACTGAGCAGGGACTGGCATGGGTTAATGACCTGGCGCTTCCCCCACCCACGGTAACTGGACTTTTGGTGTCAGTTAGTACATCTGACTGGACACTGCCAGGTCCCCTTTTTGACCGCACTTTCTGGTCGAAAACCGGACACCTGGCAACCCTAGTTTATTGGTCAAGGCACATGCCCTGATTCCCTTGTCACTTTCAGCAGATGAGCTTTCTAGGTGGGAACCTGGCTTCCAAACAGTTCTTCACCAAAGGGGACACATCTTAAACTGTTTGTTCTCAGGAAGTACTCGATATAACCTTACAAATTGCAGTCTCTCTTTAAAGTATCATATTTCTGAATGTGATGTTACAAAATGCAATGATAGCTATTATTAATAAAACTTAGCTCTTATATAGCATTTTTATATAGGGGTGGTCTTGGGGTTGAGGCACAAGGCTGGGAATCAGGAGATCTGGATTCTGTTCTTGTGTGCGTCACACATTTCCTGGGTGGCCTTGAGTAAGTCACTTAATCTATACATTCCTAACTTTCCCATCTATAAATCAGGGATAATATTTACCTACCTCACAAGGCTGTTGCCAGCTTACATTTGTTAATGTTTATAAAGAGCTTCAACTTTATGCTGATGCTACAGAAATGTAAAACATTAGTATCTTCATAGTGCTTCTCAAACATTAACTCATCCTCACAATACATATCTAAACAAAGCCAATTAATGAAGGTAGTAGGCTGCAATCATAATCAGTATATTTAGCAAACACCCACAGTCAAATTCTGCCCTGGTTTATACCCGGTGCAATGCTATCGACTTCAAAGGGGCTGTGCAGAGTGCAAGTCAGGGCAGAATTTGAGCTCTGTTAGCTATCTTTAGATATGCCTAGCTAGATATTTATCTGGCCCTCTTCGCTTTCATATCTAAGCACTCTTGCAACCACACTGATGACCAGTAGCATAAGTGTGGGTAGAATTTGGCCTGCAGAGTTTTTATTACTGGTGATGATGCATGAGAAGAAAAGAAACTGGCTGGCTCTCAGATCCCTGGTTGTATTTGCAGGACTAACTAGCATGTGGGGGAAAAGCAAAACAAAGAAATATAGCCTTTTATCTGGAAACGGAGCAAATCTGATATGGAATCAGTGAGACAGTATAAACATAGGATCCCATGATTCCACTTTTACGGAGTCACTTTGCAGAACAGAACCATTTCAGTTAGTTTCACAAGACAGAGCCTTACAGAGGCAAGCTCAGGGTGCAGTTCTCACACAGCAGTGCTGCAACCTGTAATTTAAAAGGATTAACTGTTATGTCTTTTGATCACAGCACTTTCCATGATATAATGTATCGCCTCATTGTGATGCCAAAAAACTCCCTCTTCCCTGGTGAAATTCAGTACCTTCGGCCCTAGTACATGCATGCGGGTGTGTGCATACGCACACACATTTCTCCCTATAAACTGAAGCTCTTCAAGACATGTTTTCTCCCTCACTCATAGGATTTTTCCTCTAGCTGTTCCCCTGGAGTTGAACTAATGTGCTAAAATAAGATCTACTGTCTTTGCTCTGAGCCTTATTTGCATATTTGTTTATGCCCAGTGTACAATATTAAATGGAGAAGGTGGAAGGGGGGAGTAGCATGTTAGAATTTCAGTGCTGTCTAAGCACGGAAATGCAAATATCTTTCTTTTTAAGCAAAAATTAATAGGCAATGTGTTAACTGTCCTCAGACTGTCATTTTGCTTGCCCCAGAATGTCAGGATTGTGCAGTACCTCCGGTTTATTTTTCATGTCATATTACATACAACAGAGCCTGCCCTCTTTACACCTTGAGCCATGTTAGCAACAACCGGGCACTGCCAAAATTGTGCCTGACAACTATTTTCCAGCTGTGTTGTTGCTAATATGGTTGTAGCACAGCTTCCCTGTAGACAAGGATTTTTTTGAATAACCATAGAACGTGGGTGAGGTAACCCTGAGGCTATGTTCCCAACTTGCCGTGAAGACAGTGGGAGCTGCGTAGCTGCAAGTACAGGAGCATCTGTCCCCATGATGAGAGTGGGCACACATCATGCTACAACTATGTCCAGCTGTAACTGTGTCTGGAAACGATTTCAGCCCCGATGACAGGTCAGAGCGTGGAAAAGGATCGGAGGGAGACAAAGACAAAGGATCCCTAAAGAAATCTGAGGAAAAAGATAAAGGGAAGAACGCAAGCTCTCTACACAAGCCACAGCCCTCAACTTGGACCTGAACTGCGCTTACCTGAAAGAACGCATTCAGTGAGCACTAACCACCCCCAGGGGGTGTCAGGCTGAAGAGTGCTGTTATCTACCTTAATTCAGAGTGGCAGGGTGGTTAAAATTCAGATCATTGCTTATCCTAGGCATTAGCCCGCCTTGTACATCTGTTTTGTGTCGTGTGTAGAATTCAGCGGCAGCATATGCTAATCAAGCTAATGTTGTTATCACATTATCTTAGGCAGCTATCTGGGGGCTTATCTAATAAATCTGTGACTTTGGGAGGTGGTGGCGAGGGAGGCAGGATGATAGATTGGTCGCTCGGCAGGTGGATTACTGAAGGCTGGGAGATAGGCAGGAGTGGCGACTTTGGAGTAAGAATGGGGTGGGGGTGGGAGGACCTTGCAGAAGGAGGCTCACCATCTTGCACGTAGTTAGCTGTTAGCAATTGTAATCTGATTACTAGACCCTAGGAGCTGAAATACTATGGTTATTGTGGTGGGAGCTGATTATCATGACCCTGGGAAAGGGATTGTCTTTAAGGAATAAATCAGCCACTCCTGAATTCATCCTGAGAACAGGTGGCTGGTCCATGTGCACAGGGCTAAGTGCCAACGGCAGGTTAATTGGCAGAAAGGAGAAATTTCGTAACTTGCTCACCCGCTATCCATTAAAGGCAGCCCTGAAATGGCCGCGAAAGGAGAGGGAGCTCCTTGCGTTTACTTACTGGGTTGTTCTACCACTGATATTAGAGGGAAGAAGGGAGAGAGAATCCCTTCATTAGGAGAACTGTGTGATTTATCCCTTGGAATGTTTGCATTTGGCCATCCTTGTGAACACTTTACTTTCAATGTTGCCTTACTGGAGGGCCAGAAATCCATCGAGCTTGATCTCCCCATTCACGCAAATGGCTCTTGTACTAACTCTGAGGCCTCAACTTTCCCCAAAGTGCCGCATAGATGAACTGAACTCCTCTTTGCAAAGTCTCTGTTTGCACAAGTGCTTCCACCCACCAGGACAGAACAGGCATGTGGTAGCTAATATCCAATCTGCGTTCTAGGCTCAGCCATGTAAGGGTCTTGGTTAGAACATGGTAATCCCAGAACATGGCTAAAAACCAATTTGGTCTCACAGTGTGGATGGGACCAAGTTATATGTGAGCCATGTTCCTGATCTGTTTGGCAGCATCATTTGGCAACACAGTTGTTATAACATGGTTTGCTTCTGTCTGCACTGCAAGACTGAACTATTTTACCCAGGTGGTGGGCCTAGTGTGTTTGAACGGCATCCTCCTACCCTTTCCCTGTATGGTTGAATTTATAGAGTGGGCAGAACCTAGCAGCTGTGGAATTCCAGTGCTGTGTTGACCGCATGTGAGGTGAAACAAAGCTTATAGGTCAAAGGCCCAATGTAGAAACCACTAGCCCTAGTTAGTGGGGAGGTGTGTCTGAAGTTGGGCATTCATTATTACTAGTAATACAAATAAAATATTTAGGTTATAGTAGACCCAACAATTCAACTTGGATCTAGTGTGCTGTATCTTTACAAAAAAAAAAAGTGAGTGAACATAGTTGTGAAAATGTGATAAAAGCACTGTTGGGAGGAAGGTATAACGTAGCAGACACCAGGCAAACTTCCCTGCCCTTTCCCTCCACTGCCAACATGCTTCAGTCCTGATCTGTGACTGCCCGCCTTCTATTCCTGTCCAAAGCCCCAAACATAGCTCTGCTAATACATTTCAATCCTGATCTGTCTTCCTTTGCTAGTCCAGTCCTTTTAGGGCAGGGTCATGCCCGGCACATGAAGGATCCACTTGTAAACTTTGTTTTTTCCACTGAAGTTGCCAAAGGATTATTGTGCGGCACTGTAATACCACAGGTATCTTTTTGTGTTATGGCCTGTTTGAGTGGAACTCCAGTGCAGCATTCGGCCACTCCTGTGACACAGTGCATGGGAGATAAACCAAGACACTGTAACTAAAAGGAATATACTGAAATATCAGCAATTAGATGCCAAGTGTGTAAAAAAGCCCACTTCTGTAATTTCCCACATGAATGGGAAAACCATCCCCTGCCTCTGAAGAATTCAGAGCTCCACATTCATATTAAAACTGCTTTTTTAAAAAAAAAATAGGGGTTTTGTTCTTGACCTTATTGAGGAACTTGAAAATGAAAATAATATTTAGCACTTTCCATCGTCCAAGGGCTTTACAAACATTAACTAATTACTCCTCCTTGTAGAGGGGCACTAGATGATGTGAGCAATGTCAAAGCAGGGATTTCTTAAAAGTAAGTAAAATGAGCTCCCAAATTGCCTGTCTGAAAACTGAGCACTGTGCCTCTCCTGCTCTTACCCACATCACACAGCTTTGTATGGTTTGGTTGTTTTGTTCTTGTTTTGAGGGGGAAGGGGGAGTTTAAAAAAAAAGATTTCTAGTTTAGAAAATTAAGATACTTCCTTCCCCCAGCACACACTTTGCAGCTTAAAGGTACACTGTATACTTGATTTTCTTTTAAGCTGACTAATTAGACAATACATTCTTAGACAAAAGAATTCAAAAAAATGTTTGGGGGTTACTAGTAACAGCAGTAGGTATAATGTTTTCAGATGGAAATTTGGGGCCAACTCCTCTGCAAGTGTCAATAGGTGTTGCTCCATTGACTTTAATTGAGCTACAGTTGTTTACACCAGCTGGGGATCTGGACTGTGATTTGAGGGTACAGTCGTTTAGCATATAGCAAAGCTCAGTACTCTTGACACCACTTTTAGTTGTCAAGAACCACCACAACAAAGGAAGGGCATGTGATGATGTCAACAAAAAAGGTCAGGCTCAAAAAAGAGTTGTGTAGGGTTTTCTTTTTTAAAAAAAACTGGAAACAAATCCAAATCGGAGCCTCTAGTAGGTTTTGCTTTTGATCTTGGCTGGTTGGCAGACCTGACAGACATATGAGGATCACCTTTAATCAGCAGTGGTCTCTGTAGAACAAATAGAAGTTTTAATAATGGGATCCTCCACTGAGTAAAGCTGGGAGCTACAAAGGTTGTGAGGGGAGGGTCTGATATGGAGATGCCCCTGGTAAGTACTTTATTGCCACAGTCAGCATGAAAGACCAGAGGTAGCTCTTGTACTTACTCCTGCAGTTCTTACATCTTTAATGCATTTTCAGCTAAAGGCAATCTTCCCTCTTTGTATGTTTCATGTGAATGCTGTAGAACTGTACATGCAGTTATAAAAAAAAAAGGCCTTGGAAAAGAAGGAATTTGGTCGATGAAGGCTTAGGATTTTTCAGGAAGTTGGGAAGGGGGAGATTTTTCAAATGTACCTAATTGATTTAGGAACCTAAGCCCTGTTGATTTCTAATGGGACTTGTGCTCTTAAATCCCTTAGGCACATTTGAAATGCTGTCCCCAGACAGACTCCTTGGACAATTTGCTGCCAAAACTTAACAAAACAAAGCAATACAATGATGCCCCAGGACACTTTAGGCATGCACTCGTACCAGCGACTACTGGGGAGCGTGGGAGGAGAGGCTGAAGATATTTGGATTACAGAATCCTAGCAATTAGAACTGGGGAAAAGCTGTTTATTCCCATGCCAGTGCAGGACTTTTCCCTGCTCTACACTCTCTAGTGCTTTATTTAGACTAGTTCTAAATGTTTCCAGGGATGGGGTTCTAGGGCTTTGTGTGGGAAGTTGTTCCACAATCCAGAGGATCAAGACACTTTTCCTGACCATCAGCCTATTTTTTTTCTCTCTTTTCTTAACTTGACGCTATTAGTCTTGGTAACATGGTATCCATGCCAGACAGTTCCAAGCTGTCCATGGGGTTTACACCCTTTAAGTATTTGTAGGCAGTTCCATCTCCCATCATTTATGCGAAGGCTCAGATATTTAGATCTTTTAATCTTTCTTTATAAGTCAGTCCTTCCAGGCCATTAATCATTTCTGTTTGCTGTGTTCTGAATTCCCTCCAATTGCTCTTCATCTTTCGTGAATGGAGCAGTGCTTTAAATTAAGTGTGTGATTACAGGGATTGCACGCATTTGAAGCTTCCTAGGCAAAGAAAGGAAAACGGGAAAGGGAGAATGGGCTAGAATGGGAGTGGGAACAAATATAACTTAAAGAGGAGAGAGAATATAATATATAGGAAAGGTCAGTTGTGCATAGTAAACTCTCTTTCTCTTAAATCTAAAGGATGGAAGGTTGTCTATAAAGAGAGAATGCAGTACTTGGGAAAGGTTGTTTCATTTTCTTGTGTGTTTCTGGTTCACTTTTCATAATGATTTTCCACAAGCATCACCTTTTTATGGCTTAATGTATGGCAGTATATGAGTGATATGCCACTCGCCGTGCTTTCCATGTTACACCTCTACAGGCATTGGTTTGAGAAGAGGAGTCACTGTAGTTTGAAAGCAGGGTAATCCCGTTTGGTGCCAAAGAGGCTGTCTGATTAGCCAATGTACATGGGAAAATTTATGTACTGTGTACTATTGTAAGATTCCCCTTTTTCTGTTCCCTTAGATGCAAATTTGTGGCATTTTGTATTCCTGCATGTTGTGTGTTGTCACGGGATTCACTCCACTGAACCACTGGGGCACCTCCTTGCGGCTCATGTGAGGATTACCTCACTAATGGTTTGATGCCCCCTCTTGTGGTTTCTCAGTCCCTGTCCTAATCTCTCACTGTGCAGCCTCTCATGCCCCCCGAGCTGCAGTGCTTCTTCGGGGTTTGGCCCTCTGGCCATCGCACTATAGTTTCCATGCCACTTTTGGGGTATCAAACAAACTGCCTCAGGCAGTCTTCAAAGTCCACTGCCCTGTACATGCCACTCCCCCAGTGGCTGGTAGGGGAACCCAGGCCTGCCCTTTACACTAGGAGCCAGTCGAGGGACCCTACAATCAGCAGCTAAGGTACATGCCATCTCACCTTGCTGCTGTTTTCCCTAGACTTCTTCCTACTCCTTTCTCTCAACCTGTGAGTGATTGCTGACTCTCTCCCCCCGGCAGTCCTTTCTGCATACCTCTCTCTGACATAAGAACGTAAGAATGGCCATACTGGGTCATACCAATGGTCCATCTAGCCCAATATCCTGTTTTCCGACAGTGACCAATGGCAGATGCTTCAGAGGGAATGAAGAGAACAGGCCGTCATCGAGTGATCCATCCTCTGTTGTCCACTCCCAGCTTCTGGCAAACAGAGGCTAGGGACACGAAGAGCATGAGGTTACGTGCCTGCCCAGCTTGACTGACTTCATTCAAGCCCCTCCTCTTCCTGCCCAGCTGGGCTTCAGGTTCAGTTAGGGCTGTATATCCAGCCTACACCTCACCACGTGCAGCACATCCAGTCAAGTAACTCCTTCTGAGCCATTTTAACCCCTTTGGGGGTGGTGTGGGGTGAACGCCACATCATAGTGGTCATGTAATGAAAGATGCTGTTATAACACATGTAAGGAAAGGGGCAGAGCTAAGATTACGTTTGGAATCTTAATTCTGATTTTCTTGACTTTTTTTGTGCAATTAAAATTTTTAAATTTAACTTTGCATTAATGTAGGGTTTGCTACATAAATGTATTTATTAAAATTAGAACATACTAATGATCCTACATTTAACACTGTTGGAGAACTAATTGAATGCTTTTTTTTCTTCTGATGGGGTAGAAAAAGGGGCAGCTGAGGAAAATACTTTCAAGGTGGTAGAGTGCATACCAGTGTTTCTGTGCATCAGTTTATTTGAAAGGTAAAGGAGCTTGAAGTATCTTTGTGTCGCTGCTGCACAAGGAAGTTCTCTTATTTTAGATACAAATTTACCTCTGTCCCACTACAGGGAATGTTGGATCCAGAAATATTGCATCATATAGATAAGAATAGAGCAGGGGTAGGCAACCTATGGCACGTGCGCCAAAGGCGGCACGCAAGCTGATTTTCAGTGGCACTGACACTGCTCGGGTCCTGGCCACCAGTCCGGGGGGCTCTGCGTTTTAATTTAATTTTAAATGAAGCTTCTTAAACATTTTAAAAACCTTATTTACTTTACATACAACAATAGTTTAGTTATATATTATAGACTTATAGAGACCTTCTAAAAACTTTACAATGTATTACTGGCATGCAAAACCTTAAATTAGAGTGACTAAATGAAGACTTGGCACACCACTCCTGAAAGGTTGCCGACCCCTTGAATAGAGTATAAATTCTTAAAATAGCTTATTGTGAGCCTTTCCAAAGCAACAGGAAAAATCTTAGGCTTCTTATATCAGAAACACTGAACCATACTTTGAAACAGAAATTTACTGAGTCCCCTCCATCATTGTCATTGAATTATGCCTTGAGTTTCACTTGTCTATCGCCATATAACACTATGTTGCACAGCCTGAGAACATAATTTAGCCTGAATAAAGTTTATTCCTAGTTGAGAATGTGTGAGAAGAAATGAGCCCAGCTTGACTTCAGAGCCCAAGTTGAGTTTGCAGGACTGGCACTGAGAAAAATCATATTTGATTGGGCAACAAAATGGCAAATGAAATTTAATGTGGATAAATGTAAAGTAATGCACATTGGAAAAAATAACCCCAACTATACATACAATATGATGGGGCTAATTTAGCTACAACAAGTCAGGAAAAAGATCTTGGAGTCATCGTGGATAGTTCTCTGAAGATGTCCATGCAGTGTGCAGAGGCGGTCAAAAAAGCAAACAGGATGTTAGGAATCATTAAAAAGGGGATAGAGAATAAGACTGAGAATATATTATTGCCCTTATATAAATCGATGGTACGCCCACATCTCGAATACTGCGTACAGATGTGGTCTCCTCATCTCAAAAAAGATATACTGGCACTAGAAAATGTTCAGAAAAGGGCAGCTAAAATGATTAGGGGTTTGGAACGGGTCCAATATGAGGAGAGATTAAAGAGACTAGGACTCTTCAGCTTGGAAAAGAGGAGACTAAGGGGGGGGGATATGATAGAGGTATATAAAATCATGAGTGATGTGGAGAAAGTGGATAAGGAAAAGTTATTTACTTATTCCCATAATAAAAGAACTAGGGGTCACCAAATGAAATTAATAGGCAGCAGGTTTAAAACAAATACAAGGAAGTTCTTCTTCACGCAGTGCACAGTCAACTTGTGGAACTCCTTACCTGAGGAGGTTGTGAAGGCTAGGACTATAACAGCGTTTAAAAGAGAACTAGATAAATTCATGGTGGTTAAGTCCATTAATGGCTATTAGCCAGGATGGGTAAGGAATGGTGTCCCTAGCCTCTGTTTGTCAGAGGATGGAGATGGGTGGCAGGAGAGAGATCACTTGATCATTGCCTATTAGATTCACTCCCTCTGGGGCACCTGGCATTGGTCACTGTCGGTAGACAGGATACTGGGCTAGATGGACCTTTGGTCTAACCCAGTACGGCCATTCTTATGTTTGTAATCTGATTACATCTGTTCTAGCATCAGTGAGGGACATGGTGCCATTTTCAGGTGGGCACTGTTCAGAGTCCAAGTGAACTTTCAGAGGCTGCTGTATGTTCAGCAGTGGTCACAGTGATTTCATCTGGATGAAAATCTATAGATAACTCTCAAACTTCCAGGAAGGAATTGTCTTTCCCCCCCACATCTTGATTTGCCTTTTTACATTGCATTACAAACATCAAACCCCGTTCTCATGCCTTCTGAATCCCATATATTCCAACGCTGGCCTTTCTGAGTGTTTTGAACCTCCAGTGTTGCATGCTAGGGGGAAAAAAATCAGACCCCTTTCCACATGTCCCTCTGGAATTAGCAGGAGTTGTGCTGTTTAATCCTTCAGCCACTGGGCCATGCTGCAGGGCAGTAGCAGCAAGTGTAAACAAAATGCATAATTAATAAACCAGTGGTGGGTTGTATTCAGTTCTTGGCAAGCGGTAGGATGTTGGGGAGAGGAGGGCGGGATGAGACTGTGAGGTAATTATAGATTTGAAAAATGAGTTTGGAACTCACAGTAACCTTTCTAGGTTAGCCGTCTCTGTGATAGATGGCCTGCATTGTTTTCTCTCTGACCTTTTCATGAACTTCCCCTTAGACTGAGAGGGGAAATATAGTTATTCCCTTCCCAGTATTGTTTGTGAGTAATGCGCTCAGGTACAGCCTTATTTTTGTGCTCTGAACACTGCTGTTTGTGGGTAGCAAATCATATTGCAGGGAAATAGAAATTATGCCTTTTGAAGAGTCCTTATAGTCGTACCCCGCCCCATGCAAGGAAACAGTTTATGATACTAGAGATTGTTTGCCTATTCAGGTAATGATCGCCAACTCTGCTGAAAATGATATTGACCTGGCAGGGTTGCTGTTAAACCAAATGGAACAATCTGTAGAACTGAAATAGACACAGGCGGGGGGATTTTAACAGAAATGGAGTCGGGTGTTATACAGTGAGAGAGGTGATGACACCTAAACTGTGCACTAAGATTAGTGGTTCAGGACAGTGAAGTTGCCTAAGCTAAGATGCTGAGGCGACTAATGTATGTGCCTAAGATTTATGTCATGGGCCTAGAAAAAGATATTGTCATGGGGAAATGATGCTCCAGTTGTTTCACCTGCTGCTTGACCTTGCCACCACTTGACCTTCCCAGTCTAGAGTGTGTCACTTTCTCTGTCTGTCTAACTGATTGGAACCACAGCCCCCAAGCAATCCACCTGGTGAGGGTCACCACGATGTTTTTAAACTCTGAACTCTTTGTAACCACATGGACGCTTCAAAGCAGCATACACAGGATAAAAACAATGAGTTTGGTTCAGGCACATTAGAGTAAGGAGTTTGTGACTTTCAAACAAAACTTCCAGCATGCCAGAAATTTTGGAGCATGCCTTTGGCAATTCTCCAAATACACAATGGGTTTGGAAGAAGGGTGTGCAGATACTGGTCTGACATGCAATCATAGTAATTGCATGACCCAAATGCACACACAAGTGGGTCTCTATCTTATAGAAAGGATGGGCCTTTGTTTCCATGTCCTGGAAAGTTCCTTTGATTGTGGCATTTGTATCCCTAAAGTAACTATGGAATTCCCATCAGCCAAAAGAATTTCTGTTAAAAAGGGAATTTCTTCACCATTTACAAGCACTGTATTGGCTATTTGAAAAACAGTCAAATTTTAAAAATGACATCCTTATTGCAGCGAGAGCCAAAGACAGATTAGAAGTTAAAGTAAGTCAGATGGGAATCTTTCCAAACTCTACCATTGGCTGGTTAAGAAAAAGAAAAGTTTAACTTGGGGGGGGGGGGGGGGAGGAGGAAAACTACCAAGTTTCATATCTCCAGTGATTCTGTATCATAGTCACCTAAGATTTTAACATGCAGGAAATGTTTATATTTTTTACAACACCAAAGTAAATTCAAAAATTTGTCTTGGCAAGAAAAAAGGAACCTGGAAAAGGAGACACTTGAAGAGTCCCAGAAACTAATATATGACTATGTGTTGACATGTTATGAAGGTGTTGGTAGCAACTCCATAGTTAAGATTGTGTTAAAATTTGCACTTATAGCAGGACTTAAATCCCTCTGTTTCACACTTGAATGATTGAATTTAGCCTCCAGATTTGGCACAGTATCTTTTTGGAGGACAACTGAATTTTCTATGTATTATTATACTTAAAATATTAGCTAACTTTTTCAGAGGAAACATTTAAGAATGCTTTCTTTTTAAAATGTGCCTGGTTTCTCTCACATTTCTTTGGGTTTTTCTTGAAAAGCAGCCACAGGTCCTACAAACTATATGCACACAAACAGTTTTTGAATGTACAAAGGTTGTTCTTGAACTTTAGAAATTAAATACATTCCCCTTTTTCTTCACAACCAACTTTACCCCCAAGCCAATAGAACTGCTCTGATCCATCTGCTATGTCTGTTCTTAACAAAAAAAGTGAGAATTTTCTTTTCCATTTTTATCAACATTTTCTGACAAAGTATAGAGAAAATGGGGGAGCGGGGGAGAAAAGTTCATGAAGAATGTTGCTCTTATTGATAATATTCTACCTGCACTATCTCTGACTGCACACACTGGGGAGTGAGGGAGGCTGGTTGGGCATTGGAAGACATTAGAATGGTCTCTGGGGGAGACTGTAAGCAGATGAGCAGTGATGTGGAAGGGGGCAAACAGAGTGAACAGGGACATGAGGAGTAAAGCAGGGCTTTAGAGAGATGGGGGTGATGTTAGCTGGGATTTGTGGGGGAGTGAAGGGGGAGGGCTTTGGTGCAAGGGACCTGAGGGAGGATGGGCAGTAGTTATGCATAGAGTCTGCAGTGGAAAGAGGGAGCCCCACATCTCTGCATTTGAGGCTTTGGCTGTTCGAGGGCTCTCCCAGCACCTAACCTCTCCAGTGTCATGGGTGCTCTTAAGCACTGATGCCTTAGTGCAGAAAAGATGGTAGATAATAGTTTGTTTCCATACTTTGTTGCAAGTTCCAAACACTAGATTCTAAACTGAAGCATATTGGAAGCAGGTTTGTGTGCTGTCTTATTCTGGGCAGCTGTATGCTATCAGCAGCCTGAGATTCCAGAGGGGACCCTTGATCTCTCCTGGAGATTTGCCTACCCCTGATTTTATTATTTGTGTTAATAACTTACTGTGGAGTGTTAGTTGTCTACATAAGACCTATTTGGAACTATTCAGTGGGACATAAAGTTACTCATTAGGATCCAGGCCTTAGATTGTAAGATCATTGGGGCAGGGACTGCATCTGCTATGTCTTATATAGTCTGCCTACATAGTCAGTGCTTCGCAAATAATAATACTTGGTACAGGTAGGTTCCATTTACCCAAGTGAGTGGGATTCTATCATTAGACTGTAAGCTCTTGACTGCAGGGACTGTCTTTTTCTTATGTATTTCGACAGCACGTAGCACAATAGGACCCAGATGGGGGGTTGTAGGTGCTACTGCAATACAAATAAACAATAATAATGAAATAAAGAGGTGATTCATAATTAATGTGTTCATTTAATTCTGTAAAGGAGAATAATTTTTCTCAGCGCTGTGCCCAATCATTTGTACTGAGAGCTTTCATCTCTGTTTTGTATTCTGCGTTGTGGTATAATTTCATCCTAGTTGGGTATGATTGGAGTTCAGGGTATTTAAGTGTTGTTTAATGCTATTAAAATTTAAAGTTTAAAGAAAAATCCTGTTAGCTAGGTCTTAGTGTTTGTAGACCATCATAAATGGGAGGGAAAATGGTCTAGTGTGGACACAGTAGAGATCATGCCCCACCTTCTTTGTGTTTGTTGTAGTTTACTCCCCCCCGCCAGCGCCCAGCCAGCAGTCGCCACTCTCCGGCCACCCAGCTCTGAAGGCAGAGAAGAGAGCAGCAGCTACTGGCCAAGCAACCAGCTCTGAAGGGAGTGTTGTCGCTAGCAGCAGCACAGAAGTAAGGGTGGCGTGGCATGGTATGGTATTGCCACCCTTACTTCTGTGCTGCTGCTGGCAGCGGCGCTGCCTTCAGAGCTGGGTGCCCAGCCAGCAGCTCTCGCTCTCTGGCCACCCAACTCTAAATGTGCACAGTAACCTTTTTTTCCCCCTAAAGCTTCTCACGCCCCCCGACCCCCAGAATACATCCCGCGTGCCCCCCAGTTTGAGAACCTCTGGGGTAGAGGACTGGAAGTCAGGAAACCTGGATGCTGTTCTTGGCTTTGCCACTGATCATCTGTGTGATCTTTGGCAAATCCCTTCACCTCTCTGTGCCTTTGTTTCACCTCCTGCCATATGTCTATTTAGAATTTAACTCTTTGGGGCAGAGCCTGTTTCTCTCTCTGTGTTGGTTCAGTACCTGGCGCAATGGGGCTGTAATCTTAGTTGGGGCCTGGGTGTGTCACACTAATATAAATAACATTAATATTAAATATGCCTAGCTTTCAACAGACAAATACATAATGGCAACGTCCCTGCTCTGAAGTGCTTGTAGTATAAGTATTTTACTTTTTTTTTAACTTTCAAAAAACAAGCACACATAGATAAATGAAAAAATTAGAAAAACATGAAATAATTTGACATGTTTAGGTCCACATCCTGCCAACTGCTTTACTTGGGCACAGTGGTCTGCCTGCATTGGGCGAGTCACAGGATCGTGGCCTGAGTCACCTTTTTATAAATGTTTCCAAGGTAGAAAGCCTCTGGGTTCTCTTTCTATTGGCGATCGCCTTGATAGTCGGTGTAATCCAAGGTTGCCCAGATCATAAAACCACCACAGCCTGGTGTGTCTGGCAGTGTCTGCTCTGGATGGGAACAGCATTGAGAGCTACACGTCCGAACTGAGAACGTTTGTTGGGCTGATCAGGGTAGGGGCCCAGGACTGGAATAAGAAGGGGCTGGGGCTAGCTGCCTTTGCAGAGCTGGGAATGGAAGATAGGGAGAGTGTAAGCAACAAGATGTCAGCTCCAGTGACTGAATCTGTTTTTTTAAATTTCCTGTCTAAAGAAAAAAAAAGTCTTAAATATTTAACAGTGAAAACAATAGATGAAAAAGGGGGCGGGCGGAGTTAGAGCCAAAGCTTGGCACTGGTGGGTGTTTGGCTCTGAGAGAAGCGAGAGCGGCTCAGATTTGCATAAATTGCATAGTGCGGGTCAGAAAGTGGAATCAGAATTGTGCTTTCATTGCAGTGGGATGAATGGAAGCACATAATTGACATTCTTCCCCTTCTGATCAGATGTCTCCTCAAGGGGAGCTCACCACCCAGTACATTGTGTCTCATCCATTCAGGGCCGGGCTTGGACAGGGCTTTTGTTTTCAAATTATTATTTTTCTATTATGTGATTTCTTCTATCACCTGGGAAAAACCCTGGCATGGCCCGTTCCCCTACTCTGTGCCTCCCCCCCTTTGTGTCACACAACAAAAGATCACATTGTCTTGAATATAGCTGCTGTTTCACATCTTTCTTCATTTCTGGATCATCATGCAGCTGAACATGCATTACGGGTAACAGCAATGGTGCTTTCCATTGTGTGTATCCTCATGATCAACTGGGTGAGGCTTTCCTGAGAGATGCCCCGGGAAACTCCCAGCTGAGACAAGCTTAGCACAGCTACTGGCTCAGCCAAGGCACAGTTTCCTTTTGGCTCACCTGAGAGAATTGCTTCTTGTGCATCACAAGGTTCGCAGTTCAAGCGTGAGTAGGACATGCCCATAGACTCCAATTCACAAAGCTTAACATTTTACCATGTACTTAAGTCCTAATGGGACGTAAGTACTTGCTTATAGGTAAGCATGTACTAAAGTGCTTTGCTGAATCAGGGCCATAGCCAGTCCAGATAGGAATATTACTAGGGACATAGGGTGACCAGACGTCCTGATTTTATAGGGATAGTCCTGATATTTGGGGCTTTTTCTTATATAGGCTCCTATTACCCCCCACCCCCGTCCCGATTTTTCACACTTGCTGTCTGGTCAGCCTAGGTCAACACTACATATTTACATTGGTGCAGCTGCACCACTGTAGTGCATCGGGGAGGAAGTAAGCAGAGCTGGTGGGCATGGGACAGAGCCAAAACTTGTGTTGAAGGGGGAACAGAGCAGAGGCCGGGACTGGGAGCCAGAGGGACCCCATGCACTGGGTCATAGAGTCACTCAATGGCCCAATCACCTGTCTACCACTCATACAGGTGTGGGACTCTGACCCACGCCACCCAGGTCTGGGTGCATGTCTGCCAATGGGGAGGCAGTACCTACAGCTGGGTGGTGTAATGGCAGACCACCTTCCCTGCTGGCAGAGGCGGGTGGCTGGGCCAAATTTGTGTGGCATTGCAACCTGGCACACAGGGTCCTGCTGCTTCTAGTCTCTGCCTCTGCTCTGCTCTGCTCCCCCATAGACACAGGTTTTGCAGAGCCCTGGACTGGGAGCAGGAGCCCATGCGCCAGGTTACAGTGCCAGTGAAATTTGGTCCGGCTGCCCATCACGCCAATAGGGAAGGGGCTCTGCTGTTACACCACCCAGCCCTGGTTACTGCCTCTCCACTGGCAGAGATGTGCCACATCCTGCCCATGGCTGGCCACAATCAGTTATGCAGTAACATAGAATAATATGTAACATAAATGATTTGCTGTGACGTCAGACCTTTGGTCATTGCTTGTCCACCATAAGCCCGCCCAAATTTCCACTCCTAGCTATGCCACAGGCCACCAGGCAACAGACTTGCATCCTTTCAGTTCTGGATCTCAGATTTTCCTCCATCCCCCACTTTCAGCCATGTGGGGCCTGTTACCAACCACAATACTGTCTCCCCATTTAATAAGGGGTGTGCATTGTCTCGCTCTATATGTCCAGCCACTGGAATTGCATCAGAACTCTTTGCTGTTCCTGATCCCCTCAGACAACAAGTGTATTGCACCTACAGTGCAACTGAACTATGCCTTGCCATGTGGGAAGGGCAAGGGGGAATCTGTGGCCACTAATGCATGAGCCCATCGTTCACTGTATCTACAGAGGCTCACTTAACTCTGTGGCCCCCTGAAGATCAGGACAATGATGATGATTTTCATAATCACAGGAGTCGCTTTGAACTTCCAGAGTCTTGGTCTTTCCATAACACCCCCCCACCCCCACACACTGTAACTTGCTGGAGAGGTCTCTCATGTCCAAGGCACAGGGAAAAATCAAAATGATGTTTATGAAGTATAAACCAGGTGATTTTTGATTTCCCCTCTGGCTCTAGAGGAGGGGAGCAGCTGGTGGAGAGTGGATGAAAAATGCTTTATCTGCTGTATTTTGGTTACCAGGAGTTGAGTGATAGGTTTAATAATTGATAGAGCAATTTAGCAGTGGTCCATAATCCGGAAAGAAGCCCTTGCTCCCCTCCCTCCGAGACTGACAGGCTGCTCTCAGTGGCTTTGCCTGCAAAATTTCAGTCCTTGGTTTCAGTAAACAACATGAGGGGTGGGTCGGGGGGGGGCGGGGCAGGGAAAAGCAACTGTTCTGAACCTTTTGTCCTGTTTCTGCGAACAGCTGTGCTGTTTTCTCCAGCTCAAAGCTTCCACTGTTTGTTTGCATGCTCTTTCTCGGTCTCTTGTTTGAAGTGAGCAGGAGGTTTCCTTTCAGACCCTGTCTCTATTAAAGGCAATTCCCACTGGTGTACGCATGGATGTAGGTTTATCCCTGTAAAACCCCAAATGGAGATGTGCAGCACTGGCCCAAAACAAGACTTACACCCCTGTAGCTTGCTTGGATAAGTTACAGGGTTAACCAGTGCCAATTTCCTTAATGTAAAGAGGCCCTCTTTTAAATCTGGTTCAGCTGTTTTCAGACCAAGTGGATCCCAGTGTAGGTCATATTTTTAGTCAGCTCCTGACTTGTGCGTCCACTTGTGGTGCTTGTAAGTGACTGCACCTGCGAAAGTGGATGTGCACAATCTGCACTTGTGCAGCCCACTGCTTTAGTAGCACATCCATGGTTCCGCTTGTACACATATTTTTCTACATGCATAAGATGGTGTACACCCACGTTATGTGTTTAGGGCTTAATATTTCCTAGCTCTGTGTGTTTAAGATGATGCAAGCATGGGGGTTGTGGGGGAAGAAGGGGGTTAGAAAAGAGACATGGAAATAGAGAGTTTGGAGGGAGAAGAGGGAGAGTTTGGAGACACCGAAGATATAGAGGAGGAGGTAGAGAAGACAATACAGGAAAAGAGAGAGAGAAACCGAGATAAGGAGGTAGAAGAAGAAAGATAAGGTAACAAAAAAACAGTCACTGAAGACCAACAGGAAAAGAGTTGTCATGCTCTTTTATAAGGAAAGGGAAAAAAAGTGGAGTGAAGCCAAGTAGGGAAAATGAGTACAAACAAAGGCATAATAAAGATATAATAGTAAGTTGCACTTTTCCACATGTATTATATAGATATTGGATTGACAATATGTCGCAAGTAAGCAATAGGCAATACTCGACTGTTTTATTCCATTTAATTGCAGAGGGACGAGCCTTTGGGGATGAGGCAAGGCAGGTATTTTTCAGCCTTACCTATCAGCATGCTGCTAGGTCATTAATAGTCCGTCTCAGGCGGAAGTTGTTTTAGTCCCTGATTCTGAGATTTATTTGTTGTTAAATACCCTATAATAACTACAGGTTCCTGAAGCTTACTTGGTAATTACCCATACTGGGTCCAAAAGTAATTCCCATGTAACATGCCCTCTGTTCTTAAGACGGATATAACTGTGCATGCACTTGGTAAATACACAGTAAGATCTGCCCCGCCCTTCCCTCAAGCACTCCCGGTTGCATGCTACTTAGCACAGAAATATAGGGATTGCCGTAACCATGTCATTGGCAAGTATACATGTTCTGCCCATTATATTTATGTCCTGTAACATAAACCCTTACCGAATGCTGAGTTGATACAACCTTCATTCCTCTTAGTTCATACAGAGTTTGGAGAGCTGAATGTCTGCCTTTTTGCGGGGGAGGGAATGTCCTGGAAACTAATCTTGTGGGATTCATCATGATGATAGGTGTGTGCATACTATTATGAGTGCTCTCTAGTGATGGATATGACGACAATACTACTTAATCCAGTCAGAATCCTTAGCAGGACGTTGTGTGTGTGTGTGTGTATTTGAAGAAAAATAAAGCATGGTGGATTGTTAGTGGTGCCCGTCACTCCATCCTCCGTTACAAGCATAAACAAATTAAACATTTTCATGGGTGTCCAATACACTATGTATCTGATAGAATTGGTGGCATCCCTATGTTGTGTCCTTCCCTGCCACTTCGCTGTCCCCTGGCCAGGCTGAAATCTGTCTATGACTATTGATCATTTTAAAATGCAACATTTTTCTGGCCTAATGCTTGTGGTAATGCTCCGTTTTGCTGTGTGAGAGACTCTGGTCCATAGCAGATCTCTTGTGACTGGAGCTGGGCAACTACAGGGATAGGGTTCTACTGTTTTTTGGTGAAAAATGCCGATTCAGTGGCACCAAATTCGTGTTGGTTTTGTCACATTGTTTCACCTAAACGAAACAAAAAAAATCCCTGAAAAAATCAAACTGTTTTGTTTTGATGTTTTCAACACAAAACTTTTTAATTAAAAATTTCTTTCAATTTTAGTAAAAAAAAAAAAATTTCAGAAATGTTAAATGTTCAAAATTGAAATGAAATGTTTCATTCAACTTGCATGCAATTTTTTAAAAATGTTAATTACAAATTGAAAAAATCTGTTATTCACCTAGCTAGTGTTAAGTCCTGTTAGGTCATGAGGAATGTCTGCTATTTTGTAGGGATTCCTCTGGCTGGGTAAGAAGCTGCTTAGACAGACTCTGAAGCCAGCCTCTCCAGAGCTCACTTCAGTGAGTCTATATCTTGAGAGGGGGCATTCCCCCGGTTAAATGTTTATTCCTCAGACTCTGCAGCTTCCACTCCGAACTACAGTTCACTTTGCTATGACCTGAAAAATCTCACAGTGGAAACTTGGACAAAGAAACAGCGTTATCTGGCTAGTAAATAATCAAAACAATTGCCAACTCACTGAAGAGAAGGTCGACTGCCTTTGATGTGCAGGCTGGGAATAGCTGCTGTATTTCATAGTTTGCCTTTTCTAGAGGCCACTGAAAGATATGAGATGCACAGCCCTGGATACCGAAATACTTTATTCAGCTACAGAATGGGAAACATCAGTGAAAGTTCCCCCTTGCTTCCCACAGCCTTCTGGTAGAATGGCCCCCATTGGGGGTGAGAGGGTAGCATAGTCTAGTGAGAGTGCCAGTCAGTGTCAAGGGTGTGGTGATGTTTTTTTGTGATGTGGGTAGCTGTCCGCTAGGAATTGGACGGAGACAATCAATTTCGTGTTCGTGTAGGCCACCAAGAGTGGTAAATAATGTCCACCGGGTTTGGCAAGTGCGGGGCGAGCTGTGCAATGGGGTGTTAGTAAGTTCCACCTTCAGTTCTATCTAGTGGCTGGTAATTTTGCACGTTATCATGCCTATGTATTATGACCCCCACCCCCTCCTGCCCAGGATCTGGTATAAAGGCATATGGGACCTAGACAGCACCCACATTTCAAAGGGGGCGTCCCAGGCAGACAAGAGTGACTCTCTGTGTCTTCTGATGCTCCACCCCCCCAAGGTCAGTTTCCCTTTCGGGGTAACAGAGCGGCAAATATATCGGCATGTTCCTCTGTACACAGGCTTTCCTGGAAGGACCCTCACTGGGATCCTCTGCCCTGAGGAGCCAGCTGCCCTGCCCAGCCCTGCATTAGGGATATATTTACTGAGACTTGCAACATCGGCTCCATCTGTCCCCTTCCCCCCCTCCCACTTGGGCTGTGCCTGGTGTCAATCTGAAGGGCACCCTAGGGTGCAGAGGAGCTGCCCCAGACTAGAGGGGATATTCCTGACATGAAGTGGGAGGAAGAGGGAGGGACATTCCATACGTGGTTGGAACAATGTAGAGGATAATACAGGTGGGCTGGAGTCTAGACACAGGATGGGGATGGAGGTCAGGACCCGAGGAGAGACCAGGACATGGGGGACAGATGGGGTGGGGTCCAGGATGCAGTGGGGGACAAATAGGGTGGCAGGGACTAGGACATGCAGGGCAGGTGGTTGGGGGGAGGCTAGGAAAACAGGGAACAGATTATAGGGCAGATGGGGTGAGGGGATGGGATACAGGGGCAGATGGGGCAGGACGCTAGAGAAGGGGGCTGATGGCATGGGGGGCAGGACCCTGCTGGGTAGGGAGACTGGAGATGAGGCAGGCCCTGGGGAGCCGAGGGGCAGATGTGGGGGCAGGACCCTGGGTGGCAGATGGGCTAGGACACAGAGGGTTGATGCAATGGAGGGTTAGGATACAGTGGGAAATGAAGGGCAGGCGGGTAGGGTTAGGATGCAGGGGGCAGGCCAGGACCCCAGGGACAGCTGAGATGGGAGAGGACATGGGGAGATGGGGGCAGAGGTGGCCACTGCATGTCCTAGTCCCTACCATCCCATCTGTTCCTCTGGTTCCCACCTGCCCTGGGGAGCCACTCCTGCTCGAGCTGGTCCAGGGAGAGACCACCAGGGGCCAGCCAGGGCTGTGGGCCCCCCCAGGCTGGACTTGATCCATGCAGAGGCCTCTATGGGTGTGTTAATGATGATTTCCCGTTGCAGAGAGGACTAAATCAAAGCTTGTTAAGAAACCATTAATACGAGTCAGGGTGCACATAGTTAGTCCACACCGCAGCAGGCTCATGGGTTAGAGCTCATCCCAGCTTCCTGCAAATCTGTTGCCCTAGCCAGCTGCCTAGCTTGCCTATGCCTAAAGCATCTCTGTACATAATGTGCTTGAAAAGGTACCACACATGACACATACAAGTGTGGTCACCCCATCTCAGGTCCCTGTTAGCTCCACCACTGATCTGAGGGTGGGCACCCTATGGGGCAGTTTTAAAATTCAGAAGGAGGCCAGCTGTCAAAATCCGACTCTGTGGAAACGAAACTCCTTGGTGGTCGCTTTCGATGTCCTGTGATAGGTGGATGAAAGAGCCAGCAAGCGAGACTGGTAATTAATTTTCCTGACAGAAACACCAGACAATGAAATTACCCTGTCGCAGAGCAGGGTCACTGAAGTAAATATTCTGCCGGAGGCAGGCCTAAAAGCGGCATAGAGTCACGTGGCGGGAGCGAGCAAACAAAAGCAGCAGCATTTCCTCATTTGGGGAATTGTGGGCAACACAAGCAGGTTTAGGATGCTGGCATCCCTGTTGAGTGGACAGAGAGAGGGCCGAGTTCCCATGCCAGCTAAAACAGCTGTCTAGCAGATGGAGTTCTGCTGTAGTTCAGCTCCAAGCAAAGGGAGGGCATGGAAGGAGGCAGCACTGAGTTCCGACTAACATTACAGACACTTTAATGCAGCTCACCTGCTGCGGTAATTAGGTTGGGAAGGGGAGTGAGAGTGCCAAGAGGTGGGGGCAGGGCTGGCTTCTGTTATCTCAGAGGCTTAAACCCTTTTGGCTGCCTTTGACCTCCTCCAGGTTGGCTGCAGATGGCTTTTACTTTCTATCCCCTAGTCACGCTACTCAGATTTTGTGTCCTTTAAACCCGGTTCATTCCTGTGGGTAGGGAGCGGAGGGAGGTGTCTTGTTGGAAAGATGTTTGAGGAGGTGTGTGGAAGAGGAGGGCAGGGAGTGTTTTCCCACGGAGCTAATGACTAATGCTGGAGCCACAGACTGTACTGCAGCAGGGCTTTAAATACACAGTCGTGCATTGCCAGGGCAGAGATTATAAACTTGGGACATTCCTGCACATGGTGGGGTGTCCAGTGAGCTCATCCTGCTACCTCACTAGCTCCCGAATCTCCTTTCCTACAGGCCCTCAGCTATAATGCCCGTTCCTGAAGAGTGGGATGCTTTTGGCAACAAAAGCTTGAAGCTGGTTTTGTTTTGCTTATCCAAAATACAAAGTTTGCTTTTCTCTCTTCTTCCCTTCCCCCCACTCCTGGCCCCTTAGGGCCTGGGATAGAAAAGTGTGAGTCACCCAGACCGGGTTTTGTGCTTTTAGACAGGGATAGTAGAGAGAGGTGGGAGGGGGTGGAGGGAATTAGGGCTGGAGTGTGTGGAGAGGGGTGCGGGGGGAGGGGAGAGAGGAGTAGGGATGGATGTGGGAGGTGCATTTGTATAATCCTAAAAATGAGGAGCTCCAGTTAACCTCACTGCAAAGGTGGCTCCAGAAACTCTGTTGGCTGCTTTTGGTGTGCGATTTGCTACCCATTATCTTCTACTTGTCTCTGCTGGGCCTTCCTGTGGTATTGAAGAACCTTCCCCTTTTCCTTACAAACTCCTGACCTTGGGAGGAGGTTGAAATACTCCGTCAGCAGAGGTTCTAGGTCCTCATTGCCTTAGGCAGGCTGGGAGATACTTCTCCTCACAACGTTTCCCAGCATTGGCAAGCCTAGAGCAGCAGTCACTGCTTAGGAAGTCAGAGAATCACAGTGCTGTTGTAGCACAGCATTCGCCACGCACACAGCAGATGTCACATGAACCTTACACTGCTGCACTAGCCTGCACTTTAAAGTCTACACTAGGTCCCCCTGCAACACTGGTTCAACGCAACCTCAGCCAGACTTACTTTGAGCAGGTTGAATTAATTCTGTGCTGAAAATGGCTGGTAGTATGGTAGTAGGATGACCAGATAGCAAGTGTGAAAAATCGGGACGGGGGTGGGGGGTAATAGGAGCCCATATAAAAAAAAGCCCCAAATATTGGGACTGTCCCTATAAAATCGGGACATCTGGTCACCCTACATGGTAGAGCCACCCGTGCAAGGGCTCCTAATGTTGCTAGACCCTGGTGCAGCTGACATGGTGCTTAAGATATGACAAACGTTTCCTTTCTTTGGAATAAATTATGCCACTCTTTGAGTATCTGAACCAAATTTGAATGATCTAAGATTAGAAGGATAAACAAAGGGGTGACTCAAAGTCTCATACTAGAACCAGAATGTATTACATATATTTATTCATCATCTGGAAAAAATAGGGAAACGTGGGGTGCTAAAATTTGCAGATGTCACAGAATTATGTAGGTGAGTCAAGACTACCAAAGACAGCGAAGAACTTCTTAGGCACCTAACCAGGGAATAGGCAGAATGGTGGCAGATGAAATTCAGTGTTAACAAATATAAGGTAGTGCACATTGAAAGGAAAAAAAAATGGAACTACTCCTAGATATTGTTGAGTTTTAAATTAATTGTAACCACTCAGGAGAAAGACCTGTGTGGTGATGTACAGGCTAAACATCTGCTGAAATGCACAGTGTCGGTCCAAAAGCAAACAAAATGCTAGGATCAGAAAGGAATGGGATGTAAAATAATTCTGCAACTGTTATAATACCATTATGTAAATTGATGGTACGCCCCCACTTTGAATACTATATTCACTTCTGATCACCCCATCTCTAAAAAGTTATAGCAAAAATAGAAGGAGTTTAGAATCGGGTACGAAACATGATTGGAGGCATGGAAGGACATTCTCATGATGGAAACTGAAAAAGACTGGAACTGTTTAGTTGAGAGAGACCCAGAAATAAGAGGGAAATGAGAGAGGTCTAAAAATAATGGCATAGAAGATGAATCCAGGGCTCCCTTTTAACCTTTTGCCCAATATAGTAACAAGGGAACGTGAAGTGAAAGGCAACAAACTTATCCTATAAAACCAAATACACTTTCACACAACACATAGCCTGTGAAACTCATTGCCACAGTTTATCATTAAGGTCAACGGCGTAGTGAGATTTAAAAAAATGATCCTGCCCCTATAGATGGATAAGGAGAATATCCCTTGTTAGATTAGATTATATAAAAATTCATAAAGCAAATATATGCCCACACTTCAAGACATAAACCAACATCTAACAGACAGTGGTTAGGAAAAAATTTCTATGGGCAGGTTATTCCTTTACAAGGTTTCTGGCCCCTTCCTCTGAAGTACGTGGTATCGTTTGCTGTGCAAGAGATGCTACTTGACCAGATGGACCAAGACCTGATCCAGTTTGGCAACTCCTATGCTCCCAAAAATAGATATGAATTTTAGCCCCGTAAAACACAAAGGAGGTATCCAATGGCAGATAATCTGGAAGCACATGTGGAAGCTTGTTCTTTGGGGAAACAGAGGACTGCAGTGTCCAGGGCTGTCATTCTAACTCCTTACAGGAACCGTAAATAAATAAATAAGAATGGTCGAGATGGGGAAGTTGTTGTGGGTAGTGGAAGGGTGATATCTGTGTATGGCAGCAGTGGAGATGATTTTTCATGGGTGGGGAGGCGTCTGGATAACATTCTATCTTCTCCCTGACGCAGGGAGTTAGTGGATGGGATTTCAAGTTCAGACAGTGCAAGATTGAACTCTCATTAGTGACCAGGGAGGCTTCATTCATAACATGCAGGCAGACAGGGAGAGGCAGATGGCTTTGAATGCAGGATTTACATAGTAATGAGATTCAGGTCATCCTAGCTGTCTTCTTTCTCTTTCTGCATTTTTGTCTGGGTGTCATCCAGTGTGGAAGGAATGAAGAAGCGGATGAGGAAGGGAGGGGAATATAGATGATAGATCTGGAAATTAACCCTTTGCCATTCTCCTGACTGGCGCTGTAATATTGGAATAAAAAGTTGGCAGTGACAGGCATGCTAATGCAAAGGAATGGTGGGTATAAAAGCTTATAGCAATCACAAAAGAAATTAGGAGCGCTGATGGGGATGATTGTTTTTTTTAACTCAGACTTATAGTATACTCTGTGTGGGGATGGCAGAATCAGCCCAGGCTTAAGGTGCCTTAATTTTCAGATTCTGGGTTGCTGGGTTTGGAGCCAACAGTTTGTTTTTATTGCTGCAAGTCAGCCCAGTGTTGAAGAGGGTTTTGTGCTGAGACTGGGGTATGGGTTCTCATTGCTGTGTCTTTGCTTGTTTCTTAAATAAAGAAAACCTCCCCCATTTTCACAGCTCCTCTCTGAAGTTATGTCTCTTCATGAGTAAGCAATGGCATTTGCTGGAAAACAATATATTTTCAACAGCAATTAGCAGGTCTGAATCTCCTGCTGCCATTGGTTGCTATCTCGATGAAAAATGACATACTTCAGGAGACAGTATAGTGGTTGGAGAAGGGGTTTGGGAGTCAGGACTCCTGGGTTCTAATTCTCACTCTAGTATGGACTGAGGCATTTGATCAATATTGCCAACCCAAAGCATTTGAAAACCGTGAGTCAGCCCCACTCCCCCATCATGAGATTAGTTTAAAAATCATGATACTTTAAAAATAATATATTTGGGGAGCTTTATTTTTCTGATGGTGTTTGAGCCTTTAGGGTTCATGTTTTTAAGCTTTTCTCTGCAGGAAAGGAAAGTTGAGAATCTAATATAATCACCTGACTCCAGAAGCTGGGGCTTTAAGGAAACATCAAGTAGTGTGATACTCAGGATACAATTGTGAGACTCACAATAAAAATCACAAGAGTTGACAACACTATGTCCCCATCTGTAAATGGGGATAATGATATTTATCTACTTCACAGGGGTATTGAGGCATCATAGGGGTGTTGAGTTTTCATTGTTTATAAAGTGCTTTGAAGCTCTTGGACTAAAGTTGCTAGGAAAATGAAAGTATTTTGGGGACACTAGTGGTTTGCGGAAGTATGTAAGTTTTTTAAATGGTCTCAGTTTTAATGCTGGAAGTCTGTGTTTTAAAAACGGGAAGAAAAGCATTTCCCCTGTTACATGGGTGTCTCTGCTAGTGCTGACCGGAATGGACCAAAGCTTTGAAGATAGTAGATGGCTTTTGCTCTTAAGCACTTAATTAAGTTAATCATTAAATACAGTATCAAACAGCCTCAGGAGTAAGAGACTTTAGTGCCTCCTTTACATTTCCTAAGCAGAGCTAATGTTAAAATGTACTGCGCAGAAGTCTGCTTTGCTTCAGTTGGCATCTGTTGGAACAAACGTAGAGTCATATTTGGAGAGACATATAAGGAGACCCTAAATATCCCCTTTCTCCCTTCCGTAGCTGAAAGCAGATGGAAAATGTGGCCTGTGCCTACAACACAACCTCGAGAGCCAGGACTCCTGGGTTCTTTTCCTGCCATTGCCCATAACTCCATGTAGCTGTGGTATTGTTGTGTTATTTCTCTGTTCTACAGTACATTCATCTGTAAAATAAAAGCAACAATGCTTTTGTACCTTACAGGACTGTTGTAAAACTTAATTAGTGTATGAATATTTGTAAATCACTTTGAGTTTTGCACATGGACGGCCTTATGTAAAAGAGAATCAGCATTATGCCATGTCTAGGGCACTGAGCAGAGCATCAGGAGACATGGGTTCTATTCCCAGCTGCAGCACCTTGGGCGAGTCACTTCACCACTGTGCCTCAATGTCCCATCTGTAAAATGGGGATAGTGATACTTATCTCTTTTGTTAAGAAAATTCAAATCTTTAGATGAAAAGTGAAATATAAGAGCTCAGTATATGGTGTTATAGGAGTGTCCTATAAAGGTGATGTCTGTATGTGTGTTAGTAGTTGGTTAACAGATTAGATGCCAGAAGACAGCACTCAGGGCTTTGTGGGACCAATAAAACTTGTTGTTCTCTGCAAATAGCTTCTTGAGGGTTGCTGGTTACATGGAATTCTGAACAAATGCCTGTGTGTGTTTTACAATGGTTAATGCTTCCTCATCTGTTCTTTTGCAGAGCCCCTGAAATCATCCTTGGTTTACCATTCTGTGAAGCAATCGACATGTGGTCCCTGGGATGTGTTATTGCAGAGCTGTTCTTGGGCTGGCCTTTATACCCGGGAGCTTCAGAGTACGATCAGGTTGGTATAGATGCTGCACTTGCTTTTAACAAAAACACAGAAACTTTTTCCTTCTTGTGTCAGAAGGGTCAGATTTTTAACTTTCTATTCTTTGCTGACGGAAGATATGTGTGTTTGATTTTTAATATCCTAAGACTACTTTTTATCCACCTGTAGTGTTCTAGGTAACCAATAAGATATTTAGTACTGTGCCTTTAAGAACTGACTGCCTAAGTGAACTGTCAATCAAGAGTATAAGTTCCTGTTGACTAGAAAGCTCTGTAGATGATCTCTAATCACTGAACAGAGCTGCCATCCTTACTCCGCTTAACAGCAAGTATTAAATGAAGATTTATTTGTTATAATATAAGAAATTGTATGAACTCAGCTGCTTTTTATAATCCCCTAATGAGGACGTATATTAAAATCAATGAAAAGAAAGAGAATGGTCTTTGGGGCAGATCCTCAGCTGGTGTCAACTGTCATAGCTCCATTGAATTCAACTGAGCCGTGATAATTAAAGCTAACTGAAGATCAGCCCCATAGACTTTAATGTTCCTGGCCTATCTCTATAACAGGAGACGCAGCAACCTCTACAGTTCAGGTTAGATAACAGTTTCTATTCTAACCACCTTTTTTCAGTTCCTCATTCCTTTCTGAAACTGTGGGCTTGGGCTCTGTCTGAAAGTGCTCTTTCTGGGGAAAGCCTAAGGGAAAAGGAGAGTGATGAAAAGAAATATAGTACACTTTTCCCATTATGAAAACATTCCTGAGAGTTTTCTTTTTTTAATAGTATTTCAGCCACGGCTTTAGAGGTGAAATCTGGCATGGAAATAGCCCTCACTGAGATTCAGTGCCTTTAGCTGTTCCAGAGGAAATCGGTTTTGTGCCTTTGAAAATCACATACTGAGCATGAGCAGTAGACTCCCCTCCAGAGATAAACTGACAAAGTACACGGTTGAGGAAGGACTTATCACATGCATGTATACGGTTGACTTATAGTAGTGCAAAGTCTGCTCTAGTCAAGTATATTGAGGGCTCCTGTGGAGCTTGTGAAATGGGCTGGCACTGAAACTGAGTCTTTGCTTCAGCCTGTGTGGATTTGTAAGGTTGGGAGTGGGCTGAAGAGGGGCTATTGACATTTGTAAGGTGAGCAGGAGGGAGCCTTGCTCGGATGTACCTAAGGAGCTCCACAGCAGAAGTGGGCACTTTGTATGGGCGAGGGCCAGCAGCGTTTTGAAGTCCTCAGGACTGCAGCTGCTGCTTATGATTTTTTTTTCTTTCCGTCTTTTCTTTTAAAAATACCTAGTGTTTTGTCTGTGGCATTTCCTGCATTAGAAGAATATTAAGTTTTCAAAGTGAAGCAATCAAGAAGTCAGGAAATGCTGAAGTTAAGGTTTCATATGCCACCCTATGTCAACATTATGTCAGCCTTTAATTACATGCTCACATACTTTTTCTCTACTAAATGAAAAAAGAATTCTCTACTCTTAGACACATATGTGTAACATCCTGTGGTTCTGTGTATGCCAGCTAGGCAGAGTCCATGAAAGTCATTGACATGACAAATTCAGTAAGCTATATAAACACTGCGGATTTAGTACGTGATACAGAATGTGGGTGTAAATTTGCTTCAATACATAAGCCGCTTCAGTTCACCGATATTGGCTTCATCTGCTTTATCCTCTGAGCTGCTCCGAAGAAAATAAAAGAAGTACCAAATTATTGAAATGACATATCTTATAGAGATGAGAACTTACCATGAAAAGCTCTAAGTCAGTAAAAACACACCATTAAAATGTGTGGGCATTCTCTTTTACCTTGAAAGTCTGAAGATAAAGGGAGAAATTCCCACAGACTTTAGAAGCTAAAGGAAGAATGTTTTATAGACTTTCAGGGTCAATGTCCTGAGACATTAATGATAAAGTTGGAAATGCCATTAAAGTCTATGGGAATTCTCTTTCTCTCATTCCTTTTAGTATATCCTTGACAAAGCCCAACTTGACACCACCCTTTTCTCTCTTTCTTTGTTCCAATGTTTTAAATGCCTCCTGCCCTCCTGAAAGGAAGACCACCACAGATCTTCACAGAATGAACAGTGACCTCTCATCCTTCTCTTACAGATTCGCTATATTTCACAGACACAGGGCTTACCAGCAGAGTATTTGTTAAGTTCAGGGACAAAGACAACAAGATTTTTCAACAGGGATACAGACTCACCGTATCCATTGTGGAGGCTAAAGGTAGGAAGATATTTCCTTGTTTCCTTCATCTTGCAATAGTAGACTGGAAGTAAGGCGACATTCTGTTAAGTCGGAGCGTGGGTCTCGTCTTTTCGCAATGCATTGAGATGCTTCCAAAAACTGAGATGTTGGGATGGGTCTGAGCTGAGGTAAAACTGTTGTAACAAAAGTATGCAGCCCTTGGCTGGCCAATGGCTTTGCAATTAGTGCCTGGCACTGCATTGTAGAAGCTTTAAGTCCAAAGTGAACCTTAAAATCTCTCCAATCAGGAGCTGCCCAGCCTGGGGATATTGCAGACGGGACTATTTTAGTTTAACTAAGGGCATATCTGCACTGCAAAGTAAAACCCCTGGCAGCAAGTCTCAGATAATGGGTCCACTGACTTGGGCTTGTGCTCCGGGGCTAAAAATACCAGTGTAGATGTTCCCACTTGGACTGGAGACCAGGCTCTGAAACCCAGCGAAGGGGGAGGGTCTCAGAACCTGGGTACATGAGCGCAAACATTTACGCTGCTATTTTTAGCCCTGTAGCGCAAGCCCCATGAGTCCAAGTCAGCTAACCCAGGCTCTGAGACTCACTGCCACAGGTGCTTTTTTTTGCAGTGTAGACGTACCCTTAGAGAGAGAAGTACTATCCTATCAATTTAGGGTTGTTGTTTATATCTTTCCTATCTATGGCTGATAGTTGTAGTTGATGAAGTGATGTTTAATTTCACCTGCCCCTGGGTGGAATTTGTTTTTAATACCTGTCTAGTTGAGGCACACATTTCCATTTTAACAATTAAAATAGATAATAGTACAAAAAATGGTTCCCGGATCAGTGATAGCAACATGTTCTGCTGCCCTGTGTCTGGTGTTCTCAACAGGGAGCCCTCTAGCTTAACAATGATTGTGACCATCTTAGTCAGTAAAGCACTTTGGGATTCTTTAGGCATGAGAGGTGCTATATAAATGTATTTGGCTACTATTTTGGTTACTAGTTCAGGGAAGAGACAGGCAGCTTTGTCCATGGTGTAGTTTGGGGGGGCAGCATGGGGAGCGTTGCCCCCCAAACTGCAAGCCTCGGGTAGGCACGGAATTTCCCCTCCACGTGCAGCCCCATTGGCCTGACTGGAGCTCCCCCCACCCCAAATATAGAAGTCAAACTATGCCTATGGCTTTGTATAGAGGTGGGCTTTGAGGTGTCCGTCTGAGCTGGCATATCACCCTACATGGATGCAAGGACAGCCCAGGTAACTGCCTTTCCCCTGTCTTGAGCAGACACCAGATGATCATGAGGCAGAGACGGGGATTAAGTCGAAGGAAGCAAGGAAGTACATTTTCAACTGTTTGGATGATATGGCACAGGTAAGAATGTTGGTGAGCAACTAGCGAGATTCTCCTTGTGCTTCTGCGCAAGGCAAAGAAATGGGGCACGACATCATTTCTGCATATATGCTGCTTTGGGCAAACCTCTGAGAAACACCAGGTCTGCACCAATCCAGCCAACTCCCAGTTGTCATGTGTTGCATTGGATTCCTCCAGAAAAGACCAGATATATAGTCCTAAAAGTGACATAAAGCAGTGTGGTTGAGTAACTAGGAGTTTCACAAGTGCTAGGTTCTCTTCCTAGGGCTTGGGATCAGGCAAGATTTTAATATGAAGGCTTTTCCTGGCACCTGATATATAAATAGTGATGTCCCGCATAAACTTACCGAGATCTTTTTTTGTTTGTGGGGGTTTTTTTTGTCATCATTGTTGCAGGACACAATTCAGTTGTCTAATTGTATAGTGCTTTATGTGTCAGAGCTTGTCTATTACCACACAGAAGCTGTTCAAAAGCTGCAAAGGGTGACTAAGATCTTCAGGAGCCATTGACCCAAATGAGCTAGATACTTAATAGCCTGTGTAGAGATTTGGCTTGCACTCGCCTGATGGTGATTTGATTTGCCAGCTCAGATTCTTCCTTGTGACCTCAGCAGCTACTCTTCCAGAGACAGAAACCTGATGGAGTCAGGAGAGAGAAAATGATCTGCTAGAGACCTGACTATCTGCGTCTCCCTTCTAACTGTTGTCCCTTCTTTTCCAGGTGAATATGACAACGGATTTAGAAGGAAGCGATATGTTGGTGGAAAAGGCAGACCGGCGGGAGTTTATAGATCTGTTAAAGAAGATGTTGACTATAGATGCGGATAAGAGGATAACTCCGATTGAAACTCTGAACCACCCCTTTGTCACCATGACGCACTTGCTTGATTTCCCCCATAGCACACAGTACGCTTCCTTCTCTCTGCCTTGGGCTGGGTTTTCAGAGAGAAAAAGCAGATGAAGAGGGTGGGAGGGGAGACTGGGCTGTAGGGTGGACATTTGGGTTGATAAAAGGGCCTAGCAACAGTATTTTAAAGGGACACCATTAAGGAGTTTAGACCCAAAGATTTTAATTTTTGTTTAAAAAAATCCCAAACCTGATATGAATAAGAAATGTGTTGCTGATGCAAGGCATTCAAAAGACTGCAGAATATATTATGTTCATTGTGTAAATATTCAATAATTACACACATTCATATTAAAATACAGAAAAAATATATGCATATGATATAGTATCAACTCGACTTATGCATGTGGCAGAGGAAGCATAGCCCAGGGGTTGGTGCTGTGGTTCTCAACATTATCCATCCCCTCCTCCCAGAAACCCTTTCCCATCTAGCTGGAGTCTGGTCAGGACCATTCTCTGTTTAACAGTCTGGAGAGAGGGCAGAGTTGTCATAACCCCAACACTTGTTTGCAGCCCCCTTGTTGAGGATTCCTGATTTAGAGCAAGAAACTGGAAACAAGAAATCTCAGTTCCATGCCCAGCTCTCTCTCAGACTTGCTATGTGACCTTGAACAAGTCACTTGAACCTCAGTTTCCACATCTGTAGAATGGAGAAATACTCCCTTGCCTGACAGAGATGTTATAAGGAATGGTTCATTAGGGCCTGATTCTCATTCATAATAAGGCCTGAACAGCACTATACACTAGCCTGGGACTTTGGAGACCTGGGTGCAGTTCCCTGCACCACTATGGACTTCCTGTGTGACCCTGGGCAAGTCACTGAGGGCCAAATTTTTAAAGATATGTAGATGAAGGTAGGTGTGAAGTGGGATTTTTAAAAGCGTCTAGCTGCCTAACTCATTGATTTCAAAGTGAGTTAGGCACCTGGTTTTGAAAACCCCAGTAGGTGCATATCTGCATCAGCACGTACCTACAAACCTTTAATAATCTAGCCCTTAGACCAGGGATCAGCAACCTTTCAGAAGTGGTGTGCCGAGTCTTCATTTATTCACTCTAATTTAAGGTTTCGCGTGCCGGTAATACATTTTAACATTTTTAGGTCTCTTTCTATAAGTCTATAATATATAACTAAACTATTGTTGTATGTAAAGTAAATAAGGTTTTTAAAATATTTAAGAAGCTTCATTTAAAATTAAATTAAAATGCAGAGCCCCCTGGACCGGTGGCCAGGATCCGGGCAGTGTGAGTGCCACTGAAAATCAGCTCGCATGCTGCCTTCGGCACGCGTGCCATAGGTTGCCCACCCCTGCCTTAAACTGTCTGAGCCTCAGCTCCTTGTCTGTGAATCGGGGATAATAGCACTGCCGTAACTCATAGGGCTGGTGTGAGGACGAATACATTACAAATTGTGAGGTGCTCAGACCCTGTGGGCCATATAACTGCCATAGATAGATAAATAGATACTGAGGTGATGAATGCAGTATGAACACAAGATAATTGCTAAAAACAGAGAGAAAATAAATTCTACTTTCATTCAAAGTTGTTCATAAATAAGTCAGTTTTATGAAAATATTGAAATAATATACAAAAATCTACTTTTATATTTGCAATCACATGCTCTCATTTGCAACAATCCTTCCTACATGTGCAGTAACTGCTTAAAATTTTAGAGACTCAGGGCCCAGTCCATTGCCATTCGGAATTGTTCCATGGATCAGGGCCTCATTTCTGAAGTTCTTACCTTTGCCCTCCTTGGGCAAAACTCCTAACAGTTCTTATTCAGGAATAACTCAGTGGAAATTTTTGTATGAGTTAGACCTTCAGGATCGGGTCTCTAGATGCTAAACATCCCACCAGCTCAGTGTGTAACCTCATTCTTCCTCCATTGGAAATGCTGATTGGTCAGAACTGCAACAAGCTCTAAACAATGTGGGTTGGCTGATTTGAAGTCAGGCCTGTGATTGTCCTAAGAATAGGAACTTCAAAGCCTCCAGGAATGCTGGGGACTGTAATCTCTCTTGAAAGTAAATCAGGAAACAGATGCAAATGTAGAGAAGACATAGTTGCTGGAAGCAGTTTTTACTGTGACATGCTTTAGAGAAAGACTACAAGTCCCAAGAACCCTTGAGGCTTTGTACTTGTTAGTCCCAAAGCAGCAGCAAAGCGAGTCCAGTGTCCAGCTTTGCATTTCTGATTGCATGGATATTAAATTATGGGAAACGCCAGTCTTTCTGACCTGTTTGGTCACCTTTCCATGCATGTTTTTGCAGACACAGTATATTATTTCACTAACTTACAGGGAACAGGTTATATTTTGTAGTACAGATGCCCCCTGACTTACGCAATCGTTCCGTTCTGGAAAGCCTTGCGTAACTCGAATTTTGCGTCAGTCAGAAACGTATACCAGTACGTTACGCAAATATTTCCGCAACTCGAAAATCCTATTTCTGGCTTATGGAACTTTTTCCATAAGTGCGAATTTGTGTAAATCGGGTCTTGCGTAACCCGGGGAGCGTCTGTACTCTTTTGTAACATGTGCAATGGTAGTATCGTATGAAATATAAGTATGCTGTTTTCAGTGTTTTCCGATAAAGTTTTTTGAAAAATAGTTGTTAATTGCTAAAACCTACCAAAAAAAAAAAAATCCATGCGATAGCATTCTACATTTGTCACATAGATTTTTTACTTTTATACAGATTTCTAAATATTCTACAGATTACTTGTCTTTCATAGATTTAAAAAGTATGTACATAATGAAATTAGATACATATTCTCTTACATCTAATTCAACATTGAGTAATTATTGAACAGATATAATCATAACCAAATAGCTATTGAACTTTTAAGAGAAAGCATAGTCTCTTCATTAAGGGACGGGACTGGGTGGTCGAGGGATCTGGATTCTGTTCCTGACCATTCTGTGGTCAGGGGCACGTTTCTTTAAATGGACACTATCACCTTAAAAATAAAGTATCATAAATAAACACTCGTCTTTACCTATGTTACTGATAACAGCTGAGATTATTAAAAGTGAAATAATTTTACAAATTCAAACTTGAGGCACATTATTTATTTTAAAAAATTTCTCTCAGTTTAGCAAATGAAAATCAAGGAAATCAATTTCATTTTTGTTTTCTTTATAGTCAGTCTCACTGTCACGTTCTTAGTTTCAGGTTTGGGTATCAAACTCTGGGAGAAATATTGGATGAAAAATAACCATTTGAATTGGATTTTAAAACAATATTGAAAAGTACCTGATTGTGGACAGTGTTCAGCTGGTTGGTAAAGGTTGTGATCAGGCAGTAGATTTTGCCCATACTTAAATTGATAGTGTCCCTTTAACCTCTCTATGCCTCACTTTCCCAGCTGTAACAGTGAAATAATAATAGTACTTACCTACCTCACAAGGACTGTGCTGTAGTAGGGCAGCAGTGTTTACTATATTGCACTGTCAGTATATTGCTGCATTCTGAGGATGAAAAATATTTTTCAATACTTCCACTGCCATATAATATATATGTGTGTATATTTAATAAGTAGGGGTTTTTTTGGTAGTGTGGAGGGATTGTGGGGGAGGGGATTTAAACATTCCCCCACTGTTGGCTCTCAGGCTGGGACAACCTCAAGGCCCGATCATGCAAGATGTTGAGCATTCTAGCCCTGATTCAGCAAAGCCCTTGAGCCATATAACTTCAAAGGGACTACTCATATGCTTAAAGTTAAGCACATGCTTAAGTGCCATGCTGGAGTGGGGCCAATGTGTTGAGCATCTTGCAGGATTGAGCTCAAATGACCAACTTTTTTTAAAGTGCTGAGCAAGATTTCAGATATCTCATTGACCACACACAGCAAAATCTTCCTCCTAAGAGGGAAAGACTTTGAAAACTGTCTTAAAAAGAATCCCAAATGAGCCAAGACTAGCCGGCCCTTCTCCCCACCTCCCCATTCTCTGTCGTGTTACAAAAGAAGACCCACTATTGGTTTGATTTTTCTTCCCCTCCTGTCTGTCTGCTGACAGCTTTGGCTGCTGACTATGACTTATGCTGCAGGACTGAGGCTGGATGGGGCACTCAAGAATCCTAAGCCAAAGCAGTCTTCTATTGACTGCCAGCTAGTTCCCTTTCATTACAAACAGTGCGAACCTGGGCTGTGGGGAAAAGGGGACATTCAAACACTGATTAATCTAGCAAGTGCCAAGTGTGGCCTGATCACTTGTCTCGGCCATCAAAGAGATGCTGACCTGAAGCTAGGCTTCTATAGCTGACTGTTAACTATGCTCATTGGGTTTTTTTTCCTCTCTTTCTCACCCTCTCATCCCTTTTTCTAAACAGTGTCAAGTCCTGTTTCCAGAACATGGAGATTTGCAAGCGGCGGGTGAATATGTATGACACGGTAAACCAGAGCAAGACACCATTCATCACCCATGTGGCCCCGAGCACATCGACCAACCTGACCATGACCTTTAACAACCAGCTGAACAGTGTCCACAACCAGGTATGGGAATTGGCAGCAGCTGGGGCCTGAAAGCTAGAGAGCCCTAGAAAATGGAGAGCAGACCTAGTGCTCCTCTCAGCACACACCCAGTAAGATGGTTCCTTTCTGCCTTGTGACTAGAACATGCCACCCTCCTCCTTGAGTCCTGTCTAGTTGCGTGGTATTTGAAACAGGAGAATTAATTCCATGGCACTTGTGTGACTGTGAAATATTGGCTTCTTAGTCTATCTTGTTGGAGATGATTCGCCCCGTCTCCCTGGAAAGTTGGTATGAAAAAAAAAAATCTGGCGGTATCCCTTTATGCAACAAGTAGGATTGCGCTCAGCGATAATCAGGCCGACACGAGTGATTTATTAATATTACTGCTGAGGTAAAACTAAATCCTCATATCACAGACACAATACTCTGCTGCAGCAGCAGCAAAATGAAGTGCTCTGACTTCTTGTCTTAGCATTTGGTGATGGTATTTCTCCTTGTGTATTATTTGTCTTTACAGTATTGCCTGCAGGCCCTCATTGAGATGGGGACCCCATTGTGCTAGGCACTGTATGTACACACAATAAGATACAGTCCTGACCCCAAAGGGCTTGCAGTCGAAGTTAGTAGATTCAGGTCTACTGCCTACACTTTGATCTCCTGTATCATCATAGGCGGGATTTTAAAAGAGGGTGCGTGTGCACGAGAGTGGGACCATCACATGATCTTGATATGTACAGTGTTGGCATATTTTAAACAAACAGTAGCTTAAGTTGTTTCCCTTGGAATTGTGTTATAGTAACTAAAGGGAAGGGGAGGTATTCATGGATAGGACAGTAAAAGACTGAAGCGTGGTGAGGCTGTCATCCTTAGGGTTTTGTAGAGCTCTTTGGTGCAGGAGCCACCTTGTTTTGATGTTATAACAAGAAGATTTAAGGGTGATGAATATCCCCCATGAGGGACTGGTGCCACAGGAATAGAAGCTCCGAAAGAGTCTCTCCAGGTTTGCAAAGTGATCCCATGTATCTTAGAAATCTAGATTTCATGCTGGCTCAGTTTTTTGTCACGTATGGTGAGAAAAGGCCTCTTTACATTATTCATAAAGCAGTGGGCACCACAATTGTACGCAGTGATAGGTCATTAGTGTGTCATGGTTAAATGTGGTGGGTTGTCAGTTTAAAAATACAGGTATGCTTGCTTGCATGCTTGCTTTTGGAACTCAGACTGGAGAGTAAGACTGCTTACAAACTCCCCAAATTCCTGCTGCTTAACCTCTCCCAAGCACCAATTGGCAGCATTTACTATAACCAAACATCATCACCACTACTGGAAGGGCCAGACTCTGTCACCTTTACTCACACTGAGTAGTTCCTTCCTCCACCAAAAGTTCCTTCCAATGAGACTGTTAGCACTGCTTAGCTTGAATACGGGTGGAAGAATCTGTCCCTGCGTGTCAAACAGTAGCAAAGATTTGGGTGAGGCTCTGCCAGTATCAGGAAGTTCCAACATTCTTACTGTAAGTCAAAAAACAGACCTATGGGCCATTTCTCCTGTTTCATCTCCCATCCTTAGGTTAGGTTTCCAATTATCTCTTGTGTTTCCATCATCTAACGCCTGTTGTTGTTGTTGTTGTTGTTTTTTAATGGGTGGGAGGGAAGAGCTGCCTTGGGTTCTCTCAGCAAAAGAAATGTGTAGTTGTGATGGGTGGATGAGTGGGAATTTCCAAATTCTCCTAAAGGGTTTGTGTTGGGGGCAGAACTGATCTTGCCAAGTTTCCCACAGGAAGTGCCAGAAATATTTACAGAGCAGCTTGACTTCGTGTGACCAGTTCCTTTTGAGCCCCTTTCTCTTCCTGTCTCCTCCCTATTCTCCCAAATCAAACCCATCCTCAGGAGACGTGCTCCATTCTGGAGACTCCTTGGACAACAAACTGGGATGTGGGGTGGTTGGAAGCAGCCCAAGTTGATAGAAGGCCTCACTGATCATGCTCAGTGTGCTCCTTTTGCCCACCCACCCTTACCTCTGCGCTCCTCAGTTTCCTATTTTGCTCCTCCTTTATTTTTTGTTTGCTGGTTTTATTTAGATTCATTTATTTTTAGATTTGCTTCTTCCAACATACCATCTCCCTCATTTTTTTTTTTGTTTAATTCCCATCATTCCTTTAGGCCACCAACCTGGCTCCCACCTCCACCAGTGCCACTATTTCCTTAGCCAACCCTGAAGTCTCCATACTAAACTACCAATCTGCACTCTACCAGCCTTCAGCAGCATCCATGGCCGCAGTGGCCCAGCGGAGCATGCCCCTGCAGACGGGAACGGCGCAGATCTGTGCCCGGCCTGACCCCTTCCAGCAAGCCCTCATTGTATGCCCTCCAGGTTTCCAAGGTAAGAAACAGGCCTTCCCCCTCGCAGCCAGCCCTTCTGCTGTTTGATTGGGTTCTCATTTGAAAACTTCCTCCAGTAAATCTTTCTGAAGGAAGAAAATCGGGAAGTGAGAACCTCTGGAGCAGTTGGGTTGCGGCTGATGACTCGGGGGTGGAGGGTGGGAGGTGCGATTGTGATGCTCATTGTTCATTGCCCTGATCCGCGTATTTGAAGAACCTCCACCATGTTTTGGCAAGCATGACAAGAACGGAATATTTTACTGACCAGTCCCCAGGTTGTTCAGTGATCCAGTTTCCACGGGGTGACTCAGCAGGTTAATGAGCTGGAGAGTAAGATGTCTAGCCTGGAAATTTGCCCCAATTATGGCCATCAGTGGCCAGTCATCAGTACAGCTGCACCACTGCAACTAGTATGGACAGGCATAGCTGCTGTTTGCCCCAGTGGACAATACTCCTGCTTGAAACCAGGGGTAAGCTGCACTGGGGCACATAGCAGCTTTGCCTGTCTATGATAGGGGCTGCTCCCGCATAGTTACACTAATAGCTATATCAGAGGCAAATCCCCAGGCTAGACAAGACCTGAGATTTGGTCCTGGTAGGGCAGGATCTATCAACAATAATACTTGGCAATACTCTAACCCCTTTTATACAAGGATCTTGCAGTGTAACTTTGACACCAGTTGAAGCCTAGAGTCCCCCAAAGGAGGCAGGGCATTACTGACACTATAGCTTTGGAATGTGTTGACCAATGTGTTCTGGTGATATGCCTTTAAATCCTAGTCAAGTCTAGAGTTACAAAAGTGAGTCCGTGCAGAGTGGAATGTAGAACCCTGTATTCTTGATTCCCAATCTCCCACTTTCATCAGCAGGCAGCACTCTCACCCTGGAGTGTATTTTCCTAGCCATCTATGGTGGTTGTCTCTAGCCAGACTGGAGAATAACAGACTTAATTCGAAAACAAACCATTAACTTCTGCCTTCTTGTAGAATTGCCTCCAGATGTAGGTTACGTTATGATGTCTCTGCTAAGTTTAAGACATTCTAAAAGCGTTCACAAGGTTTAAAGAGGGGTAATCTCCTGGTGTCCTTGGAAATGCCTTGTCTTCAGCCTCGTGTGTGTCATGTCTGCCAAAAGCTGATAGATCTCCTTGGGCCGGGATGTAATAAATTTGGCTGGATGTAATAAGTGGGAATCGAGGGCCTGATTTTTCAGAGGTGCTGAGCACCTGCAGTTCCCATTGACTTCAGTTAGAGTTGTGGCAGTAGAACACCTCTGAAAATCAGGCCCCTCTTCTGGGCGGTGCTGATGATGATTAACTCTGTCCCTCTCTGTTCATGGAACAGGGTTACAAGCCTCCCCTTCAAAGCATGCTGGGTATTCTGTACGGATGGAGAATGCTGTTCCGATTGTCACTCAGGCTCCCGGGGCCCAGCCTCTTCAGATCCAGCCAGGTCTCCTCGCACAGGTAATTTCCTTAGTCTGGGTAAATGTGGATTGGGCAAGTATAGGTGACACTTGAATAGTCCTATGCAGAGCAAGTCTTTTTCATTTAGTTTAATTACGTGGAGTGGGGGAAAGTGTGAAGGTTTTTTTCCCCAGGCCCTCTGTGGCTCAGTTTTAGAGTGGGACACCCAAGTGAGCATCTCCAACTTTCCATGGAGCATCTGTCTTTCCTCAATCTCCCTTTCATCTTGCAGGCCAATTTTAATTTCTGAAAGTCTCTAACAATATAACAGTTAATAGTGCCACTCTCTTTCTCAATCCTCCTCTTCACAAGGCCTGATGCAACTCCAATTGAAATCAATGGGAGATGGCAATGGGAGTTGTGAGGCCGATGGTGAGAATTAATCATTAATACTTTTCTGAATCCTACTAAGCTCTTGGCCCTATGGCATCTTGTGGCAACGAGTTCCACTGGTAAATTGTGTATTGTTTAAAAAATGTTTTGCTTATTTTAGTTTTAAATTTGTTTCCTTTCAGTTTTATTGAATGTTGCCTTGTTCTTGAGTAGTGGGAAAGGGTAAATAGGCAGAAGGGAGGGCCAGGGCAGCTGAGTCAGTGAATCTCTGCAGCAGCCTGTATTGGCACAGTTCTTGAGGGGATCCTAGTGGGAGATGCAACTTGTACCTCCTTGTGCCAGCTTCCGTGAATCTGGCCAACTTTGCTTTTTTAAATGGTCTGAGACTTATTGGTTCCATTGGTATCAGGAATGTCTTTGATGGAGAACAAATATACTTAACGTAAGGCACATAGAGCATCACAATACCTCCTGGAAAAGGTGGTCCAGAGGTAAAATACATGCCTACTGTGCACTCATTAATGCCAGAATGTTCATTTGCATTCAGATCTCAACAGACTTTAAAATCATGCCCAAGCATTGGATTCCCTGGGTTACATGTGCCATTGAGTGTTGTTGTGATTACTTTCCTTTGCCAGCTGCCAACTGAGCTTATCTGGTGAAGACAGAACGAAACACAACCTAAAGCCTGTGTGTTTTTCACTAGCTATGTGCCCCGCCCATTCCCAATAAAAGAGTCTTTGTTACAGAGCTGCCTCTTGGCGTAAGTCTGCCGCAAAATGGAATCCATCTTTGCTGATGACTGTCATAACCTTCAGCACGGCAAGGTTGGGCCTTGTATCCCATTCAGTACAAAGCAGGTATCTAAGAAGCAGAGCAGTGGAAACGAAAAGGACAGATTTTCAAAGTTATGAGCAGGAAGATGTGCAAACTGAAATTAGGTGCCTGCAATTGCATTTGCACAAATGCCTGCCCCCTGCAAGAACCTTTCCTTGATGCAGTGACAGGCTCCAGCAGCGGGGAACTTCCAGACCCTTTTCCCACTGCCTCCCACCTACTAGAGCCTTTCATAGCTGCAGGGAGCTACACACCATAGTGACAAGTGTGAACGCAGCCTGCCTTCACTGCAGCGTGTAGCACATGCAATTATGGTTGCACAAATGCCTCTCCCTGCCAGAACCTTTTGTGGTCGTGGGGAACTGCCAGATCTTTTTCTTGCTGCCTCCCCCCTGCCAGAGCCTTTCACAGCTGCAGGGAGCTACACGCTGCTGTGACAAGTGAGAATGCAGCCTGCTTTCACTGCAGCATGTAGCTACACATGTACTGCCTGTATTCTACATGCTGCTGTGAGTGTGGACAATGCATACGTCTGGGAGCAGACATTGGTGTTCATCCCCTCTTCAATATACCCCAGCACTGGTAGTGGCTGAGAGCCAAATTGGACCCTTCACCACTTATTTTCTATATACTTTCAAATCCAGGAAACAGGGCCCTGCAAATGACTGCAAGTCCCTCACCCTGAGGCCCTTGGATAAGCTCTGCCGTCACGGTGGTGATGGATAGGGGTGTATTTTGTATATTGTCTCTGTAAGCTGGTTCTTGCAGAAATGAAAAATTAGAGCAAACCACTGACTGCAAAGCGGGTGGTGAAAATAACCCTTACTCCCGACCTTACCGGGTCCATTTTCACCCACATGAGCAAGTATACCCACCTGCAGCAGGGAGACAGGTGAAAGGAGGCTCTGATTCCAGTCTTTAATAGTTCGGCAACTTCACATCTTAAAGGGGAAGGGCACCATGTGATTTTGTCCAGCCTGAAACTGATGTTGTCATGCATTGAAAAGCCTGATCCAGTGCTTGTCCCTTCCTTCCCTTTTCCCTCAGGAGCGTTCTGCATTCCTGTATTTTCTCACTTTCACTCCTTCCCAACAGCACTCCTAGGCAGGAAACCCTGCTTGACTGCCACCAGCCCCTTCCAAGTAAATAGGCCACCTCCATTCCTGCTACTCTCTGATGCAGCTGATAGGGCTCACTCCCACTTTCCTCATCTGGACCTAGGATCAAGACACCAGGGGCCAAAGTGTGCTCTGTTACACCCGGGCAATCTTACTCGAAGCAGTGGACATGACATCACTGTGCACTGTCCCAGTGGACCAGCCCAAGCAATCTTTTCCTGCCGATGAAATGATTCCATGGTCCTTACCTGATACATAGAGAGTTTGTGCCTGGGCCCTGACACTGAATCTAGATTCATGCACTAAAAGAGGTGGAGATCTGAACAAATCCAGGCTACCTTCCCAAACAGGGAGGAAGTGGCTTTAGCATGTAAACTCCGGTAATCTCTTGCAGGGGAGCAGCAACAGTCCAGTTACCTTTTTTAAACCAAAGCTGTAAAAACAAAAATATCCCCACCCCCTCATCCACCTGCCTGCCGGTGCTAGTCCTTTGTCATAGCACAGTGTTGTGAACAGCTCTCTGGGGCCGTGTGACTGAGTGCCCTTTCCAGCCCTGGTTCTGCAGCCCACCATAGCAGCCCTTTCATCTGACTCAGCAAGGCAGAAAATTCCAAGACAATCAACATTTGGAGCTGGGCTGGAAAGCGTGTTTTTGGTGTGGTTTTGTGGGGGGGGGGGAGGGGACGGTGGCTGGAGGGGCTACAGGATGGGGAGAGGTTTAGTGTTTTTGTGTTAATCAATCTCTGAATCTGGTTTAGGAAGGAACAGTGTGAAATACCTTCAAGCAGAGACTCTATTTATAGTGTAGCCCCCTCACTGCTGTGTGGCTACACAATGTGGACCCAGCACAGTGGCACCGATATGACCCTAGAGAGGGATGTAGCTGATGCCCTTGAATTCCATGGCTCAGTCTCTGAGCACGCACGCTGTATATGCCAGCACTCGAGAGATTAAGCTGCCCTGCTGTCACGTTGGTGGCATCTGACTATGACCAGGTTGTAAAAGATTATATGATTCCTAAATTGAGTCATCAGAGCAAGATGACCCTGGGAAATATCTGTAATAGTGTGCCGGGACTGATGCTTACACAGGGCTGTGATTGCTGAGCTTGCAGGGAGAGCGTCTAGCTCTGGCACTAACGGGTACCAGTTTAGAAAATACCAAGGAGGGTACGGAGAGGACAAATGTAATTCACAGACTTGTTTGCTAGACTGAAATACTCCTGTCTGCTGTGCACATGGAATGGATTTTGGCGTTAAGCAGTGTCTGTCACACTGCAGCCATTCCCAAAGCAGTGACGTGGGATGCTGTGCCGGGCAGTGGCTAGGCCAGGGGTAGGCAACCTATGGCACGCGTGCCGAAGGCGGCACGCAAGCTGATTTTCAGTGGCACTCACAGTGCCCGGGTCCTGGCCACCGGTCCGGGGGCTCTGCATTTTAATTTAATTTTAAATGAAGCTTCTTAAACATTTTAAAAACCTTCTTTACGTTACATACAACAATAGTTTAGTTATATTATAGACTTATAGAAAGAGACCTTCTAAAAATGTTAAAATGTATTGCCGGCACGCGAAACCTTAAATTAGAGTGAATAAATGAAGACTCGGCACACCACTTCTGAAAGGTTGCCGACCCCTGTGCTAGGGGCAAGTGCACGAGCCACTCGGCCTGATTCTGCCTTCAGACGCACCCGTGCAACTCCCCCATTGAAATTGGTGGGAGATCGGCATACATATTTGAGGGCAGAATCTAACCTATTATGCTTTAAATACTAGCTCCTACACAACTTTGGACACTAAGGCTGGGTTTTCAGAGGAGTCCAACAGAGAATTAGAATAGGATAGTCTAACAGTATAGAATGGAAGAGAATTTCTGTGGGATTTGGGCATCTAACTCCCCTAAGGCTCCTTTAAAAATCCCAGTCAAAAACATGTCTGATTAAGAGGAGGAATCTGATCTAGGAAAAATGGCAGGGATTGGTTCACTTGCAGCTCACCTTTAGATTCTCCTCTGAAGTACTGATCAGAAACTGAGACAGAAGGAGGCAGCACAGAAGAAGAAAACAGCACAATCAGCTGCCCAGTAAATGCCCCACGTGGAAGACCTCCAGCCTCCCACTATGGAAATTGTCTCCTTGGGTGCTGGATGGGTTAGCTAATTGGTAATGAGCCGGGGAACATTTTTATCCCTGTCCCTGTTTTGAATTCAGCCCAAGTAAGTAATCGCTGAAAGTTTGTTCCTACTGGGAGCTGTTAAATGATCTATGTGAAATGGGATAACGGTCTCAGTCCAGTTCCCAGCAGTCAAATGTTCATGTTGCAGAAACCACCATCCCAATAGACATCAGCTGCCAGCGTTTAGAGGCCTCAACAAAGAAGTTGAGTAAGGAAGGTTCCAAAGACATCCCATGGGGTGATGGCTCCAGGTCTGGCTGGAGGAACGTTGGAGGGTCAGGGTGGGGGAAGCTTGCAGTCGCACTGCCTGTGCTATACAGTACCTGTTGTGTGGCTAACCAGAGGAGTTCACTCCCCAGGGAGGTCAGTCCAACGCTAAATTCACTTTATGTTTTGTAAAGGTTATTCGAGGAGGTAAGAAGTGATTTTGTCTGTTCTCAAACCCTTGCCCCTGTCACTTCATCTGCCATTTGTTCTCACGTGGTGCTCATTAGGTCTTGATTTGAAAATATAGGGTTGTTTCGGACAGGGCAGGCTCATAATGGACTGAAAGCCCCATTCATGTAGGGGTAGGTGATTAAAGAATAGGACTGACAAGGCTCTGGCATACTGTGCACCATTGGGTAAGGCTGTTCTCCATAAAAGTGTTTGTGGCTCATGTGTGCAGCTTTAGGAAGGAAGGATGAACAGTAAAGGGGGCACAAGCAGAAACTATTAGGTTTTAACAAATAAATGATATTCCTTTTATGCGCTATAAATCCACTTTTGTATGTTAATGACTAGCACTGGTGATAATGGCCAATTTCCTCTGCTTATAGAAAGCAGCCCTTCATGAATACCAAGCAGATACCACTGTCACCTCTGTTCATCAGCCACAGGAATTCAGTGATTATCAATAAAAATTGAAATTAGAAATAAATTTGCAACAGGGAGGCAATTACACAAAAAATCTATTCTGTGCTGTGATCTCATTGAGATCTCACAAGCTAAGCAAGGTTGGACTGGGCCACTGTGGATACGTCTACACTGCAGTTAAACACCTGCAGCTGCTCTGTGTCAGCTAACTTGGGTTCGCAGGACTGTAAAATTGCTATGTAGATATTTGGGCTCAGGCTCCAGCCCCAGCTCCAGGAGCCCACGAGGAAGGAGGGGCCCAGAGCCCAGACTCCAGCATGAGCCTGAACGTCTGCACTGCAATTTTACAGCCCCGCAGCCTGAGCCCCGCAAGCCCAAGTCAGCTGACACAGGCCAGCTGCAGTGTTTAATTGCAGTGTAGACATACTCAGTGTGGATGGGAGTCCCAGGTGCTGAAGAAAATTGATGTTGGTGATCTATTAGATGGTACTTTCCCCTCTGAGTTACTGTTGAACTAATGTTGGAGGGACACTGATTCTGGAGGTGTCACCTTTCAGATGAGTTAAAACCAAGATCTTGACCACTTCCAGGCCTTAAAGATTTTAGAGAACTTTTTAAAGAAACGATTTGTTAATGCATTTGCTCTGGGCAAATATTAACTTAGTAACTCACACTGAATAATACTTTACCCCACAAATATTCCCATTGGTTTCAGTGGAACTGCTTGTGGAGTAAAATACAAATATGCATGAATAGGGATGGCAGAATACACCCCTGAGCAACTTGCATTTTGGCTCCCTCGGATTCTCTTTGCAGTTTCACGTGGATACAGTATTCTCCTTCGCTTCCTATCCTGAATTGTTGGGAAATGTTGCTATGTGCTGTTAAACCGTTTCTGTGTTTCACCCCACTGGTGAATGAGCTAATCCTTGTGTATTGTTTGAAAGGTGCTACATCAATGTAAGTTGCTATTACTAACAACATCTCTTCCTGTTATCCCTTTCCATGGATTAATCAAGAGCTGACGTGAAATGGTCTTTTGCCAAAGATAAACTATTTGGCCCTGTCAACTCTAGAGCTTGCGACTATGTTTGAAGCCATTTTCAAACACAATTACAGTTGCAACATGTTTGTGTGTGTTTTGTAACTCAACACAATTACAAAGCGTAGTCCAACCACTTTAAAGAAACTTGCTTGAACTCTGCTGGTGGGCGTAGTTTATGCACGCTTCTGGCTAGCACTTTTCTGGGAAAGAAATAACTAGGTGTATCCACGCTGGAGCTGTAATTTCCAGCTCAAGCAAACAAACCTGCACTAGCTCTAATCGAGCTAGCAGTGTGGCCCTGGCAGTGGGAGGGGCTCGCCACCCAGATTACGTGCCTAGGCTTCCAGACGCGATCATACTTGGAGCAGCTAGCCCGTCCCAGTACTCAGGCCACCATGGCTGCCTTTCTAGTTTTAGTGCACTAGCTTGATTAGAGCTAGCGTGGGTATGTTTGCTTGAACTGGAAATTGCCCCCCACCCCAGCTCCAGGCTGACACGGTCTGTCCAGATTGGAGCACCAAAGCCTGCTGGCTGGCAGAACTGTGCTTCCGAGCAATTTTCCAGCAAGGTGGCGACTCTTGTGCTTTGTATTCCAGCACAGACAGGCTCCTAGCATATTTCTCATTCTCAAATCCCCCAACTCTCCTTTACTGTCTGAGCAAGTCAGTGAAAATGGGCATTAGCGCTTAGAATCCACTGATTTGCAATCAGTGTGAAAACATGATACTCTCACCTTTCATGCACCAGAAATTGTTGTTGTTTGTGTATTTGTGTAAAGTAACCAGCTGCTTTACACCCAAGTGACTTGCACATACTAAAGCTCCTTTAGCTGAAGTGAATTCAGGGTCAGATTTTGATACTTTTACTCGGGCTGAATAGCACTTTCCTCCATGGAAAGTCCAATTGACGTCAATGAGACAGTTTGGAGAATAAAGTACTACCCATGTCAGTAAGGGGAGCACAATCTGGCCCTTAGTCATCATAAATGTGTTAGGATTGGGGATAGGGAACTGACTCTTTTTTGTCTCTGGTAATATATGTTTGAAGTTAGTTTTTAAATCTCACATTTTTCCATGTGAACTAACTGGAACTAGTGAAGTAAATTTTGTGTGGATACGCCTATCTGAATCTCATGGAGTATCCATTTTTCTACCTGACCTGTTCCACATCACATCCTTCACATTCCCTCTCTCCAGTTCAACTAGATCCTTCCTTCATTCTTCTCTGATCCCATCCTCCCACACCCCTGACTCTCAGTTCCTTCCCTCCAACTATCCCTTTTCTTTCTCTCTCCTTCTCTATTGCAAGACTCCTAATACACAACTCCCTCTTTAACCCTTAAATCCCTCTTGCTTCTCCCACCAATCCTCCTAGCCCATCCTTTCCCTTTCCTGATCCTCTTGAGTCTCTATATTCTGTTCAGTTCTGTTTGGGGTGGCAAGGAAGAAAATATTTCGGATTTGGCACACTCTCTGTTGGCCTTTAGCCAGCTGTTTTGTTTCAGGTTTAGTAGCCTAGGGTGTCCCTAGCTCAGAGGTGACCCAGGTTTTATTGACCAACCCTTAGGAAGCCCTGGAACTAATGAGATTTGAAGACAGCAACCAGTCCAGGAAAATATGCCAGGCCTGCTGAGACCCCAAGATGCATTTCTGCAAAGGCAGAAGGCCCGATAGGGGGAGAGGGAGTGAGTGTGATGGGGCCTCTGAGCCAAACTGATCTGAAAAACAGAAATAAAAAATTCTGGTTCTAGTTGAAGTTTGGATTGAGATTTGGGCCAGTTCTCATTTTCCTATCCCTAACTGTGACCCAGCTGCTGCCTGGGAATACATTAGCAGGGATTTCTCTACTCCTTTGTGTGCTCTGTACTGAAAACTATTTTACTGTAGTTTCCTGAAGGCATTAAAACCTCCCCCCCCCCAGGATGGGCTGACACCAAAGCAATGAATCGTGATTCTTTTTAACCACCATCTTCTCTTCTGTTCAACAGCAGGCCTGGCCTAGCGGGACCCAGCAGATCCTGCTCCCTCCAGCCTGGCAGCAATTGACTGGAGTAGCCACCCACACCTCAGTCCAGCACGCAACTGTCATACCAGAGACCATGGCAGGGACCCAGCCGCTGGCAGACTGGAGGTAAGCCTGGAGTATTGTGTGTATATCTGTGAGACACCCACTATATGTCAATGTCTGTCTGACAGCCTCTGTGTCTGAGTAGTTTCTAATATCCCAGGCTGTGTGTCTGGGCTAACACTGAGTGCACAATGGGCGCAGGCTTTGCCCACATAGCCACTGGACTCCCAGCATCTGACTTGGACTGTAAGGTGCTTTCTGATATTTTGAGTATGAAGGGAACCATCCATCATAAAACCAATTCAGGTCTAGTCTCTCTTAAGCTGCTCCATATAGCTCTGTCCTTGTGACAGGATAACATCTTACAAGAAAAAAGATACACGCTCCATTCTTGATCCCAGCATCTTCTCCTCGACCATCCACATCTGCCTTGGCTTGTTTAAAAAGCCAAATAGCCCTATTGTTTTGTGCTGTGTTGTATCCCAGATTCGGTTTGCAGCACTTTTTGCGCTGGTGAAAACTTCCTGAGAGATGGGATAATTCTGTGTGTGTGGGGGGGAAGACACATCTGTGGAGAGTTATGCAGGAGAGCTTTGGCTCTTTGCAATCTCAGTGCAGGCATGGATAGTGGATCTTTGGCGTTTTCAGGCAGAGTGGGAACGGAATTCTGGCCGGGTCCTGTCTGTGCTGCAGCTGTTTGTGAAATCCTGACCCTTGTCAAAGGATTAGGGATGGGGAGGCACTTCTCAGGCCAATTACTTTGAACCCATTTATCACAGTAGACCCTTCCCTAAATCATTCCATTAGTGGTTTATTTCATCTCTCCTGGAATGAGGGATGTAAAAGGTTAACTGGTAAGCATTAGGTTTACCCTTAACTGTTAACCTCAGCAGCCCCGCACCAGCTGGAGAGACTCCAGCCCAGGCAGCCGCGCCCGCTGGGGGAGGGGCCCCGGCCGGGCACAGCCGGGCCTGCGGGCCTTTAACCAATATTTACATCCCTACCTGGAACGTCTCCAATGATGCTGTCTTGACTGTCTGCCTCTGATAGTCTTTCCACTGACAAGTTGCTCTTACTTCTTCAAAGGGTCAGTGTGAGTAGGCACTGAAAGGAGGCAGTAGTGAGGATGGGAGCTGCAATGCATGGCCTTGAAAGTAACAGGATTAAAGTGGCGGGTAAATAGGGAGTCCCATAAGGCCAAATCCTTTGCCCCTGAAGCAAATTCATATGAGATGTCAGATTGGCAAGTCCCCTTGCCATTTTCACCCTTTGTACTCTATGAAAACAGGTACCAAAGAGGCGCTAACTCTGCTCTTGTAGTCTCCGAGACAGTCAGTCACAAGCACAGCATAGTTAAGGAGTTTGAAATCTGTGCGTCATTGCCCATCCCCAAAGGAACCTGGTCAGATTGTCACTTGCTCCATTGCTGTGGTTTATTCCAGAAAATAAAGACATCACTACTGCGTCAAAACATCAGTTTCTTTCCTGGAGGGTTTCTCAGTGAACAGTTGGTGGGTGGAAGATTTTGTTTCAGCAGGCTGTCTCCGCTCCTTTTGCCTGGGGGTTGTGCAGATCATCTCTACATTGAACCTTATTTGGAAGAGTGGGCCTGATGATCAGGGTTATATGCCATACCCAGGTGGTCCACAGAACAGCACTGGTGGGAGATTGCTACTCCACTGTGAGTTGGCACCTCACTCCAAAGTCCTTGTTCTACTGGGACCTTAGGGAGTGTCGGTTATCGTTGGGACTCGGAGACTTCTTCTGGCTTCCCTGATAGCCTATGTGATATCTGAGTTGTGGGGATTTGCTTTTGTGAATCACACCTGAAGGAGCTGGAGGAGGTCTTCCTGAAGGACAGAGGCGGGATTGGAGCATGTAGGTGGATACTGTGGGCAGAACAACAAGCTATATAGCAAAAGCTACCCAAGTGGTGAAAGTATGAATGTGTGTGTATTACAGTCTGATGACAGGACTTATACTGCCACATAGATGGTTTGGTTTGGTACTGAGGTGAGTCCCTTGTTCCTCAGGCAGAGGGGGGATAGGAGAACTGCAGAGGCAGTGAGTTCAGCACTAGGGGAAACGGCAACATGCATCACTCTCAACTGCCCTCTTCTGCCAATGCAGCCAATGGCCCTGAGTGGCTCCAGTGGGAAATGTGTCCTGAATATAAACTAGGGGCATGCCCCCCCCCCACTCTTGTGAGAGAATGAAGCAAAGGCCTCTGAAAAACAAAGGGAAACAGCCCTTCATGAGAAAAACACCAACCCTAGCTTGATGCCAGGACTGGCATGCCCAAGGTCACCTTTAGCTGGGGGCATTTCTGAGGCTAATGGAAGCCTTTTAAAGAACTGATACACGTTTAAAATGCATTTATCTCCAATTTCCCTCCTCTTGCAGAAACACACATGCTCATGGAAGCCATTATAATCCCATCATGCAACAGCCTGCGCTTTTAGCTAGTCACGTGACTCTTCCCGCAGCTCAGCCCTTGAATGTGGGCGTGGCTCATGTCATGAGGCAACAGCCGACCAGCACCACTTCCTCCAGGAAGAACAAGCAGCACCAGTCATCTACGAGGTAAGTGGCAAGGAGCATAATGGAAGCCTAAGGACTCCGAGGGCCAAATTCACTGCTGAAGTTGATGGAGCTGCATGCACTTAGGCTAATGGCAATTTTGGTGGAAACTGTATAAAGAGAGGGGAGGAAATGCCTTTTCCCCAACATACGGCTTGATTCTTCTGTCATGTGTACCGTGTGTAAATCAGGAGGAACTAGGTGGACTTGAGCTAGTTGTAAGTGAGAGAAGGATCAGGCCCATAGTATTCTGATTCTCTGTATATATGTACTGTAGTAGGGTTCTGCTCAGCTTTCCGTGAGAGAGGCGAAGTCACTCAAACAGAAGGCCATGCAATCGTGCCTATTTAAATCCATTAAATTGATGTCTTGGCAGAATTAGTGGATATTGAACCACTTAAAAGCCCCGTTGCTTCCACTTCAGTGCATATATATAGAACAGAGTAGGTATAAATATAGACTGCATGATGAAGTGAGGTGGCATACAATTTTAATGCCCTGTGTTTGGGATGACCACCACACTGTGAGCGGCAGAGCCACAAGTCAGTTGTACAAGTCTCCGCAAATTAATGCCAATCAAAACTCTTATTACCTCCCTCCCCCCACAAAAAATGATCTGTGTTCTGTTTATGCAATTCAAATGTACTGATTCAGTAGGCCCTAATCCCAACATATCCACAGACAAAACGTGTGACCGTCTCCCTCTATCTGATCTCGGTGACACTCCTAAAAGTGGCCACATTTCCTCAACATTGTCATCGCCCCAAAAGGCCACATTTTCAGAAACAATGGACGTTAGCTGTGCACCTAGAATATATCCATTCAAGAGCAAATGGGTGATTGCATATATGCAGGGATAGATCCACTGGTCCAACTGTGATGCACTCGACACAAAGTGAAGGGCAAAGATAGCCCTAAGCCGCCTGTACTCTTCCCTCATTCTAGATGTGTCCCTGGCATACATTAGAGCAGTCTTCTGGCTGCCCTAGCTTATGCTCATCTACAATGGTCCCAAGGGAATCATGGGGCATAAGGACATCTCTTGCGCCAAGGTCTGGGAGCGGAGGTGGCATAGGGGCCACTATGAGAGTTTTGTGCCACCCAAGGATTCTCCTACACAGGGGAATTTTGGCGGGCTGGATCCATCAGCTTTATGGATGTTTTGTCCTGCAGGAGTGGGGCCAGATTCTGGCCCATAGCATGCAGTTGCATGAACAAAATGCAAGAATGCATGTGCAATAACCCTCTCACTCCTGTGGTAATCCCTGTGGGTGGGGCACACTGGCAGGTTGGGTATGTAAGAAGTATACTTTGCTGCTGCGTGTGCTGTACCTGGTCTGTGGGCAGAGAGCTGAGGTCTTTCGGGTTGTTAAACCAGCACCTTTAGTGAGCACTGAATTTTTCTAAGAAAAGAAAGAGCAAAAAAGAGAGAGAGATTCAGAAATGGCCCACTCTTACAGGGTACGTCTACACAGCAAAAAACCACCCGCGACAGCCAGTTTCAGTGCCCGCATCAACTGACTCAGACTCATGCTACTTGGCTAAAAATAGCAGTGTAAAACGTTCGTGCTCAGGCTGGATCCTGGGCTCTGAAACCCTGCGATGTGGGAGGGTCTCAGATCCCAGGCTCTCGCCAGAGCAGGAACATCTAAACTGCTATTTTTAGCCCCATAGCACAAGCCTTGTGAAACCAAGTCAGTTGATCTGGGCTCTGAGACTCGCTGCTGCAGGGTTTATTTGATTGTGTAGCTGGCCCTACAGAAGGGGAAAAACAGAGGAGCTCACAGCTCTTAGGTGACCAGATTGGGGCCACAGAAACTGTACTGAGTTCACAATCAGTTCCACTGTATTTAAGATGCCAGTGTTCAAATCCTTCCCGTTTGTCTGCTCTCTAATGTGTAATGTTTCATTTACTTTGGGAGGATTCCAGCCATCTTACCCCATTTGTAATACAGAACAGAGCCAGTTAAGACCCAACAAGCCAGTAAAACAGGGAATAAATCACAATGCATTTGGACATACAAAGTGTTTCCCCCGCCCCCACTAATCTGCCACCAGGGCACAAGGCGTCTGCATCAGGAAGGAGTCCGACACTTTCAGAGCAGCTGCTTTCCACAGTCCTCTATTTTATGTTATTTGTGATGCTTTTGTATCCAAATGAGGGATATGCTCCTTTTGAGAAGAGGATACTCCATGTTTCTCATTGGTATTCAAAAGGCACTGCAAATGCTACTGTGCAGTCATTTGTTATGCAAAGGACCCTGTGTAAGTCAGTGCAGTGTGATATGTCCATAATTTCTTCCCTTTGATGCATGCCACCTATTCCTTTTGTTAGCTTTCGGGCCAAACCAAAAACAGTCAAAACCTGCCTGTAAAATGGAACCAGAACCAGAACTTTGCTGCTTCTTCGAGTGCTTGCTCATGTCCATGCCATATTAGGTGTGTGCGCTCACCACATGCACCGGTGCCGGAAGTTTTTCCCTCAGCAGTATCCGTAGGGGACCAGCTCTGGCGTCCTCTGGAATGGTGCCTGAATGGTGTGGTATAAGGGGCGCCACCAGCTCCCCACTCCCTCAGTTCCTTCTTGCTGCCAGTGATGGTGCTGGAACGTCTGCTGCTTTGGCTAGCATTGATTCCTTCTTTGTTCTTAAGAACTTTGAAATCCTATAAAATGGTTTCCCTGGCTTCTATTATCCCCTCCCTGGACCCGGGAGACTGGTATGCCGCCCTCAACTTGAAGGACGCATACTTCCACATAGCAATCTTTCAAGGGCACAAACACTTCCTCCAATTTACAGTGGGACCCCACCACTATCAGTTAGTGATCCTCCCATTCGGCCTGGCGACAGCACCGAGATTGTTTAACAAGTGCATGTAGGTGGTACCGGCTTACCTCAGGCGCTGGGGTATTCAGATCTACCCATAGCTCGACAACTAGCTCGTCAAGGGCAGCTCCAGGTCTCAAGTCCAACGGGATGTCGTGGTGCTTCAGGCCATGTGCCGCTCTCTGGGCCTACTGGTAAACGACAAAATCTCGACGTTAGTGCTAGTGCAGAGGATAGAGTTCGTCGGAGTGGTCCTCGACTCGACCTACGCCAGAGCGTTCCTGCCGCTGGAAAGATTCCACACGTTGATGAACCTCATCGCGGAAATCTCCACGTTCCCTCTGACTACAGCCAGGGTCTGTCTGCGCCTCCTGGGTCACATGGCAGCATTCACTTACATGGTCCACCATGCCAGGCATCGGAAGGGGCCCCTGCAACAATGACTGGTGGCGGTCTATTCCCAGGCCAGAGGGAAAGATCATTACCATTCCCCAGGCGATACTTACCTCGCTGCAATGGTGGACCTACCGCAGAACAGTCCTGGAAGGGGTTCTGTTCAACGACCCCCCTCACTCCATTGAGTTGGTGTCGGACGCCTCAGACCTTGGCTGGGGTGTGCATCTCGGCAACCTCCAGACACAGTGGATGTGGTCTCCGGAGGAGGCGAAGTTGCACATAAACGTCAAAGAGCTCCAAGCAGTCAAACTGGCGTGCGGAGTCTTCCTGCCCCACCTGTCGGGCAAGGTGGTACGAGTCCTGATGGACAACACAGCCTCGATGTTTTACATCAACAGGCAAAGGGGAGCTCGCCCGTCAGCTCTCAGTCAAGAGGCACTCTGTGTATGGGACTGCTGCATCAGCCACGAAATCCACCTGGAAGCTTGTCACCTTCCCAGCGTCAAGAATATGCTGGCAGACCAGCTCAGCAGGGACTTCTTCTTTCACCACGAGTGGTTGCTCCATCCAGAGGTAGCCTGCATGATCTTCCAAAGGTGGGGAACTCCTGAAGTGGACCTGTTCGCCACCAAACAGAATAGGAAATGCCACTGATTTTGCTCTTGGCAAGGTCTGAGCAAAGGCTCCCTCTCTGATGCCTTCCTCCTGTCATGGTCGGGGGGCCTGATGTACGCGTTCCCTCCGATTCCACTCATCAGCAGGGTCCTGGCAAAGATCAAGAGAGACAAAGCACATGTTGTCGTGATTGCCCCGGTGTGGCCTCGCCAACATTGGTTTGGGATGCTCATGAGCTTGTCAGCGGCCGCTCCCTAGCCCCTGCCCAACCGCCCGGACCTGCTGCCACAGGACCGCAGCCGGCTCTTCCACCCCAACCTCATGTCCCTCCACCTCTCGGTGTGGATGCTGCGTGCCTGAACCTGGAGGAGTGGACCTGTTCAGAAGAAATCCAACAAGTCCTCCTGGGGAGTAGGAAGCCCTCAACTAGACTGACATATCTGGCCAAGTGGACAAGGTTTTCCCACTGGGCATCTCTGCCTCGCGTTCTTCCATACAGGCTGTCCTGGACTACCTGCTCCATTTGAGGAACCAGGGTCTGGCACACTCTTCCATTAGAGTGCATCTAGCAGCCATCTCTGCTTTTCACCCACCGATCCAAAGACAGACGGTGTTTTCCCATGACATGATGGTCAGATTGTTGAGAGGGCTCGAGAGACTCTTCCCGCAGCTACGGACTCCTGTCCTGCAGTGGGATCTTAACTTGGTCCTCTCTAGGCTCACCGGCCCACCCTTTGAGCCGCTGGGTTCCTGCTCCCTTTCCCACTTGTCATGGAAGGTCGCGTTCCTGGTGGCGGTGACATCGGCAAGACGGCTCTCTGAAATTAAAGCCGTGACCTCAGAACCTCCATACACAGACTTCTACAAAGATAAGATTCAGTTGCGGCCCCATCCGGCCTTCCTGCCAAAGGTGGTCTCCACCTTCCATATGAAACAGGACATCTTCCTCCCAGTGTTCTGTCCCAAACCACACAAGACCAGTGAGGAGAGGCGTCTTCACGCCCTGGACATCCAGAGGGCCTTGGCTTTCTACTTAGAACGTACCAAACCTTTCCGAAAATCGACTCAACTCTTCATCACTACAGTGGATAGGAGGAAGGGTCACCCAGTATCCTCGCAGAGGATTTCCAATTGGATAATCTCATGCATAAGGACTGTTACAACCTGGCGGGGCTTCCGCTGCCGCCGATTGTCAGAGCCCACTCAATGAGAGTGCAGGCGTCTTCAGCGGCTTTCCTGGTGCACATCCCTATCCAGGACTTCTGTAGAGCCGCAATGTGGGCCTTTGTTCATACGTTTACTGCTCATTATGCCATCACTCAGCAGGCCAGGGACGACGTTGGGTTTGGCAGAGCTGGGTTCCAATCGACACGTTCGTGAACTCCTATCCACCTCCAGGGGTACTGCTTTGGAGTCACTTAATACAGAATGGACATGAGCAAACACTCAAAGAAGGAAAGAGTTACCTTTTCCTTATCTGGTGTTCTTCGAGATGTGTTGCTCATGT